>NC_090933.1:871654213-871827376 GCF_040938575.1 Ambystoma mexicanum
ACAGTTGGAGGACATTTATGAAGAGGAAGGGGCTCCTGTTCCTTTCAGACTGGTACCCTTTCGCCCCAGGGAAGTAAGACACTTCTGCATGGAGTTTAATGGGTAACAAAGTGAATTTGTGAACCTTGTAGCCGACTTGTATGAGGCAAGTGGCCTGGATACCCCACCTGAGGTTGACATGAGGCCTGCTGCCACCCCTGGCAAGACATAGGCAGCTTTCCAGTGCCTTATGGTGAAGGTGGTGGACACCTTAGGGTTCAAGGGGCTGACCGCCCTAAGGTGGAGCATAACCTCACTGGCATCTTGGATGAGGGTCTTAAGAAAGAGACTTTGCTGCCTTTCAATCAGGCAGTGGAGAGGCCTGTGATGGAACTGTGGGCCAAACCGGCGTCAGTTCTTTCAGTGGACCGTGACCTGGCCAAGAAGCAGAAGCTCAGCCCATAAGTTCTCAGCTCACTCTTCCTCAGAAAGTTTGATCATACAGACCGCTATGCCGAACCTCAAAACCGCCTCATTTCCATTGTTGCCCCCGGATAGGGAGAGCAACAGGTTAGATTCGTGGGGCAGTAAGAATTATGTTTCTTTGTGCCTGGGTCTCTGGTGCGTAAACGCCTGTTGTGCCAAGTTCTCTTTTGGCCTGTGGTTAGTGATGGCCAAGGCAGCAGAGAATACTTGTGTAGGAGATGGGGGACGGCTTTGAGGCCCTTATTAAGAATGGCAAGGAAGCCTCCCAACAAATTTTGCAGTCTGACTTGCAGACTGCGTCACAAGGACAAAGGCCACCAGCACCGTCTCTGCTGTGTTTTTCTTAGCTGAGGACGTCGGGTTCACTACTAACATCCAGGAAAAGCCCCTGGACATGCCCTCTGAGGGCATGAACTTGTTCGACACCAAGGCTGATGAATCTCTCCAGATGTTTCAAGCCTCTATGGTGACTGCCTAGTCGGTAGGACTAGTGGTGCAGCAACAATGGCCCGCTAGCCCAGCAGGCAGCCGTTTTCACCCCTTTGCTACATATGCCCAGAGGGGTAGAGGTCAGGCTCCCTTGGGCAGGCAAGGACAATGCATGGGAGGGGCTTCCACCTCCACTGTGCCCTCCACAACCCCCTGTGTGAAGTCTCTGTTAAGCAGACTTCTGCCATTTGAACCCTCTGGAGGGACAAGAAATCCCTGTTTGGCAAGGAATTGAAAAAATCCACCTCGGAAGGCTAGGCCTTACAGGTCCCCCAGCAGGTAAACTGCCTTAATTTTGCCTCTTGCCAGACCATCCCCATTACCACCAGCCCTTGCCCCCAGAACCTTTCCTGCTTGAAGAGATCCTTCAGCTGCTGGCAAAAGGGGCCATAGACATGGTACCCTGCTCGGAACGAGGCAAGAGTTGATATTCAACATACTTTCTGGTGCTTATCAAGGATGGAGGTCTGAGACCCATCCTGGATCTGTGGCTGCTGAACTTGTACATGCTTAAATAGGGCAAGCAGTTGTGGCAGCTCGCCTCAGGAGGGAAGGTATTCATGTCTTACCCTGCCTGGACAACTGGCTTGTCTGAGCCCATTCACCATATCTAGAATTGGTACACCTGTACTGTACATGCAGCATATTAAACAGCTTGGGCTTCTGGCTGAACTTCAAGAAGTCTCAAGTTTCCCTGTTCCAGTCCCTCCGATTTGTTGGGGCAGTCTTGGACACTCGCCTGGGTCGGGGTTTCCCGCCTGTGGACAGAGTGGCAAACATCTTAGAAATGGTCCAGGTTTTCCATCCTCAGATGACCGTTCCAGCCTTGGCTTTTCTGCGTTTGCTGAGTCTTATGGCATCATGCATCTTGGTGGTACCGGAGGCCAGCCTGCACACAAGGTTGCTTCAGTGTCCCCACAGCTGACAATGGTCCAAGGCGGACAGACAGACTTCAGACTTGCTTCTGATCTCAGAGAGTGTGTCCGGAGACCCCCATTGGTGGTCCTTGAAGGACAACCCCCTGAAGGGGTCACTTTTTCATCAACCGTGGCCACAAGTGATTCTAGTTACTGATGCATGCCCGGGGCACTCACCTACAAGATCTGACATTGAGCGGACTGCGCACCTCATCAGGGTGCCGCAAACACATTAACCTACTGGAGCTGAGGGTGATCTGGCTGCCCGACTTGCTTTTCTCCCACCAGTTAAAGACAAGACTGTAGTGGTCCTGACAGACAATACTGTAGCCATGCACTACCTCAACAAGAGTGGTGGCGGGTGCTCCTTGCCGCTGAGCAGAGAAGCAATGCAATTGTGGTTCTCGGCTATGAAGAACAGTATGTCTCTGACTGTGGCCCATCTGGCTGGAAAGGGGAATACAATAGTGGACAAATTGCGCAGACAGCCGTTCCACCTCCCACGAGTGGGAGCTCTGCCAGAAAGTTTGGGAAGAGATTTTCTCCCTTTGGGGTACTCCCCATGTGGACTTCTTCCCTTCCAGTGTAAAGATGAAGAGCAAGTGGTTCTGCTCTAGGAAATTTCCTCATCAAGGAACTCTGAGGGACGCCTTGACAGTCGAAGGGAACTTCAACCTGTATGCATTGCTGCCGATCCCTGTTGTTCCTCTGGTGCGTCTGTTTGAGGCCACGATGATATCGCTCTCACTGGGCCCAGAGAACGTGGTACCTGGAGTTGCTGGTCATGGCCATCTGCCCTGCCTGGTGCCTTCCGCAGAGGATGGGCCTCGTCACCCACTCGGAGAGGAGGGTCCTGTGAAAGCTTTGTATCGCTGCTGTTGGAAAAGGTTTTGCAGCTGACGCAGAGCTGAGGATGAGGATCTATTTTTATGCGACATCTCAAGTGTTGTCATTCCTTCTTCACATAGCAAGAAAAGGCCTTCAGGCTCCACTGGCAAAGGCCACTTGGCATCCATTTCCAAGCACATGCCCGAGCAGGGTTCGTACTTCACAATCCCACTGGTTATCCAATTTTTAACAGGGCTTATAAACACATCCCACCAGACACGATTCGTGGTGCCGGCGTGGTACTTGACCCTTGTATTAACATTTGTTATGGCTTATCCAATCAAACCAATGCATGCCTGCCATTTGATGCTCCTTAGATGGAAGATGGCGTTCTTGGCCACTATATATTCATCACGCAGGGTGAGTGAATTGCAGGCTTTGTCATGCAAGCCATCCTTCACGTTTGTTTCCAAGGACAAGGTAACTTGTTATGAATCCGTTGGAATGATTACTGATTTCCGGTGGTGACCTTCTCCCATATGACCAGGGGTCGGCAGCCGCTACCTTGATCCTGACCATGGGGTGGCTGTATGAGGGAGAATCATATGGGGCGACGACCTCTGGGCAGAAGTCATGGCTTCATTGGGTGAGAAATGCTATCCCCCATTTTCCCTTGTAACTAACCCTCCCATAGCAAATACCCTCATGGCCTCCTGTGAAAAATAGGGAAAACCTTTTCTCCAGCCCCATAGACCAACCTTCCAACATTGGTCTGCCTTGTGAAACCTATGAAACCATCTATCAATCATCCAGGACTGATTTGACATTTCAAACCATTGAATTTCCTTATCCAAGTTTTTCAAACAAAACATCAAAAATAGACGAGGAAGAGGGATCGAGCAATGCAGAGCAAAGGTGGCCACAAGCCCAGCGAGCGCTCTAGTTGTTGCTCGCATACACCTTTGTCCAGGAAATGTAAAGAGTGAAAGCAAAGAGTTGATGTCTGCTGCTGCTAGTGGGAGAGAGCCGCACCTCTCTGCGAGGATTGAGAAACCTGCATGTTGGAGCCAGGCAGTTCACCGATGAAGACGAAAGGAGGCACTGCACGAGCAGGACATGTGGGAATAACAGAAGCTGGCAAGAGACTTGTGGGCATTCTCAGGTGACAGAAGGCAGCGCTTCACTTACCAGAGCCTGGAACGAAGCATACGTGGTTGGCAGAAGCCGCGAGAAAAGGGAGAACAAAGAGAAAGCAGTCGCAAGAAGGAAACAAATGGAAAACCTTCACTGGCTGATTGGGGGAGAATCCAGGAACGCCAACAAGAGCCAGTGAGTCCACCCAGAGAAAGCAGGGACACTGTGGCGTATTGGCAGCCACGTCGAATGCAGATAATTACAAGTAAAGTAACAGAAGGAGACAAAACGAAAGGACATATTGAAAAAGGGGGAATTAAACTATGAACAAAACCCTTACAAATATGTGAATACATGCAGTGCAAGTACACGAAAACCTCAAACAGGATAATATGTCAAGAGGATGCATTATCCAACAAAGAATATGTGCAACTCTGGAAGAGGGCAGAGACCCTTTAAGAACAGAAGTCCTGGTAGGCAAACATACCAGGTAATTAAAAGAGTGTGCATACAAGAAGTCCTGGCAGGCGAGTATACCCGGTAGTCACAAGAAATGTGCACGATTTAAAGAAGCCCTGAGAGAAATATCAGGACTAGGAAAAGACATTGTGCTACCCAAAAGAGAAGGAATACGATCCTGGCAGAAAAGTATTCCAGATGTACTGAGAGAGTCAAAACTACAAGCCATATAGTTGTGTGTGACAGTGTTGTTGTTGGCAGTTTTTGCTTTGGACATTCTCATGCCAACAGATCCTTAGTTTCTGGTTTAGGTAGGGAAATTCCTCTTAGAGCAGGGTCGGAGAGGCATTCTCCCAAATGCTTTTATTTTCAATAAAAGTCTTTAACGAAAACCATGGCTAACTTGTGTCTGAGTTTCATTCCTGACTCCTCAAATAATTACTGACGGTTGTGTCTGAATTTCATTGATCACAAGACATTTGCTTACCAGATTTTTATCCACATCCATTTAAAGAGGAGGAAATACTGCGTAGACTCGACCCAAAGATGGCCTTGAAGTTCTATATTGCTAGAACAAGTACATTTCTGACTGGAGAATCAACTCTTAATTGGCTATACTGGCCTGAAGTTAGGCAAGGGAGTAACAAAGCAAACAATTTGCAGGTGGATTATGCTTAGTGTTTTTGAGTGCTACGCTAAAGCGGATAAAGAAATCCCTGAAGGCTTCATGGCACACTTGACTGGAGGTGTAGCAGCTACCTCAGCTCTTCAAAGAGGAGTACCAGTGAAGCATATCTGACAGGATGCAATGTGGGCTTCCATCCACACGTTTGTGAAGCACTATCGCCTGAATAATCTACCAACTAATGAATCCTGTTTCGGTAGAGCTGTTGTCCAACATGTGGTGGTATAACTAATGCTGGGTTCGCGCCTCCCTCCTCCATTGTCATATTACGACTTTGGGAGTCTAGCTAAGATGAGGAATCCGTGGGAGGACACAATCCATTAGAAGAACAAATTACTTACCCCTGGTAATGTTCTTTCTGATGGATGTCTTCCCTCAGATTCCTCATCGCCCCCTCAGCCTACCCCACAGTTAAGGAGCTCTCTCCTATGCCTCTCTACTTTAGCGCTTAAAGCGTCAATTTCTTTGGCATAACATCCAGCGTGGCAGAGCATGGGAAAAAATGACAACTGAGGTCACGCAGTGCATTTGTGTGCTTTTTGTATCAGCATTACGCCTGCTCCCGAAGCTGACAACACAAAGGCCCTTGACGCCAAGCCAAAACAGCACCCGCTGCTGAAAAATGTTTCTGAGATCTACAATGGCAGGAAAGAATATCTAAGATGAGGAATCAGTGGGAGGAACATCCATCAGAAAGAACATTACCAGGGGTAAGTAATTTGTTCTTCTAATGAATTCCTTCCTTCCCACAGATTCCTCATCACAGCTGTTCTTGGAAAACTTTCCACCACCAGATGGTGCCGTGCCTCCCTGCTTTGGTTACTGCCATGACTATATATATATAGAGCTGTTGCATCCCTTGACCTCAGTTCTTTTTCCCTGCAGACTCATTATGCTTCTGGAACGTCACTTACCTCTGTTAACTATACATGGCTTACCCTCCAAAGGCGCTGCACAGCTAGGTGGAGGCTTATGCCTGTGCCAGTTCCACACAGGATGTGTCTTTACTGCCTGGGGAGGACCATGACAGAGAAATCCAGATCGTGCCAGTCGATGTATTCAAAGGCCCTCAAGGGGTAGGCTCACTTTCTTCCACAAGGAAGTTGAGATTCCCTTCAAAGTCTCATGCCCAGAAGACCGTGAACACTGTGATCAAGGAGCCTGGAGAGGAGCAGGTCCATAAGGACAAAAAGCAGCATAGGAAGAGGTGCCGCTTACCCAGTGACATTCCTAGGCATCACAGTTCTTCCTTCAGGAAGTGGAGTAATGTGGTCTGCAACCTTTTTTGAATGAATTGTGTCCTCCCACGTATTCCTCATCTTTGACATGTAATGTCCAGCTTGAGCTACTTAAGAATTTTTTGCCGGCAGAGGGTGCTGTGCGTCGATGGTGTCGAGTCAATGTCCCTCGAAGGCCTCAGTTGAAGGTGATGTCATTGAAGGGTATATATAGCAGATGCAGCGCCCGTTGGCCTCTGTTCAGTTTTTCTGTGTTAGCGTTTGCTTTGAGTGAAATTTTGTGCGCCTCTTCTGTGATGTACGTTACAAGATCTTCGATACTATGCCTTCTTCTTCGATACCGTCAACTCTGAAGTCTGGTTTTAAGAAATGCAGAGATTGTGGGTCGAAAATGTCATTCACCGACCAGAATTCCATCTGCCTGTGGTGCCTCGGAGAGTACCACAATACCACCAAGTGTTCCAAGTGCCAATCCATGATGGGAAAAGCCTTGAGAAAATGGAAGGGGAAACTTAAGGTTGGAAAAATCCCCAAAAAGTCACCTACCCGACCCACTAGGCCTTCGACCGACGAGCCGAGGGAAGTCTCTCCTCAGAAGGAGAAGCGCAAGCGTTCAAGGTCCACGAGTGGGTCCCACCACTCTTCTTCGTCTTCAGAAAACTCAGAGGAGGCACCGAAGGTAGCCTTCATCGACTTCTTCATCCGACGATTCCCCGGAGAGGGTTGCATGCCCTTACAAAACAATCAACACCAGCTGAATGGGTGCAAATGTTGAAAATATTTGACAAACAAAACTATGCTCCGACCGAGCCTTCGGGTGAAGCCAGAAAGAAGAGGTCTCGGTCAAAAGCCCATGCGCTCTTGAGCCCGGGTAAAATACCTGATCCATATCGGGAGCCCTCGAGGCATCGATATGAAAAATCAAGGGATCAAAATCGGCGTCGACAAAGAAAATGTCAACAACTTCGACGTCGAAGCCTGTGGTTGCAAAGCCAGACAGGATGTATGCTCCAATCCCGAAGGAGGACGTTTTCAAGTCAGTTACTTCTATTTTTGAAGAGGTGGAGCGTCCCATTTGGATTACAATACGGTACACCCAATGTACCAGAGAGCTTTATTTCTGAGTAAAGCAGAATGCAAGATTTATATGAAAACTTGCAAACAGCAAGTGGGGTTGATGCCTCCCCAGAACTTGAGTTCGGAAAGCCTGAACCAGCAGAACATGCTGACTCTTCCTATTTTCAGCTAATGTCAAAAGTGGTTGAATATTTGGGTTTGAGTAGGTCTTCTTTATCCTATGATTAAGACAACCTCACAGACATTCTGGACAAGGGTCCTCAGAATGATCCTATTTTGCCCTTTCATGTGGCACTACAAAAAAGGGTGGCTATGAACTGGGAGACTCCGGAGTCCAATCCGGCAGTGCAAAAGAATCTGACAAAAAAATACTGCCCCTTCAGCAGCGGCCCCAACTACCTGTCGAAATACCCCACTCCGGAGAGTCTGGTGGTGCAGCTAGCTATGGCTACTTCTAAACAAGCAGGGTACCCTACCATCCCTCCTGATAGGGACGACAAGCGCGTAGATGGATGGACGAGGAAGGTATTTTCTGCAGGGAGCATGGCACTGAAATCTGGCAACTCACCCTGTGCCCTCGCAAAGTTTTCATATACTCTATGGGACTGTATCTCTATGGCAGCAGAGCACATTCCCAAAGGTGATGAAAGGGACAGCCTCTTAGCTATTGTTAAGGACAGCAAGGGAGGCTATGTGTGAGTCCCTTCAATCAGGATTGGATTCTGCAGATAGTGTTTTTTGGTGCCAGAGGCCCACCTGAGAACGAGATCCCTCCAATGGGCTCTAAGAACACAATGGTCCAAATTTTCGGGAAAGATGTCGTGCCGACTTCATTTTCCAACCAGAGTCTCACAGGATCTTCCGTGGTGAGCCTGCGAGGAAAATATTCGGAAAGGAGAACCTTTTTGGCAACCATGGCCGGAGATTACAATAGTGACGGACGCCTCAATCACGGGGTGGAGAGCCCACGCCAATGATCTGACAATCGGCGGTTGTTGGTCTCCATCAGATTCCAAACTACATATCAATCTTTTGGAGCTGAGAGCAATCAGGCTAGCGCTCAAGGCCTTTCTGCCCTCTGTACGGGGAAAGAATGTCTTGATAATGATGGACAACACAGTGGCCATGTGCTACCTCAACAAGAGAGGAGGTGTAGGGTCACTACCACTGTGCAGAGAAGCAATGCAGCTCTGGTACTGGGCAATTCAAGAAGGTATCTCCCTATCAGCAGTTCACCTAGCCGGAGGGAAGAACACTGCGGCGGATGCTCTGAGCAGGGAGAGCACAGTTCCCACGAGTGGGAACTAGCTCAGGAAGTCCTTCAAGAGATCTTCACCCTCAGGTAGATCTGTTTGCGACCGAGATCAATCAGAATTTCCCCCAAGAGGAGCTGTAGGAGACAGGTTTGTAGTGTGCTGGAAGTTTCCACTCCTGTACGTATTTCCTCCGGTCGCTGTCATTCCTCAAGTAAACAGGAGGTTGAGAAGGTTTCACGAAACACATGATCCTAATTGCCCCGGATTGGGGCAGGAGAACATGGTACCCAGACCTTCTGCACATGTCCATCTGTCCTCCGATGCGTCTTCCACAAAGAGAGGGCCTTCTCTCGCGAAAGGAGGGTCGGGTTCTCCATCCAGAGGTCATGGCTCTCAACCTTCACTCTTGGTTTCTGAAAGGCTCAGATAGAAGGATTGGGACCTCCCGGATGATGTAATGGAGGTGTTGCTTTCGGCCAGAAGACCAGTAACAAAGTCTCTGTACCGTTGCCGTTGGAATAGGTTTTGCAACTGGTGTAAAGAGAAGAATGTTGATCCTTTTCTGTGTAAAACTCTGGATGTTTTATCCTTTTTGCTATCCTTCAGATTGGCACCATTAAAGGCTACTTGGCGGCACCAGTGCTCCAGATAAGAATTTGAGGTGGGAGTATTTTACGCACAATATTTCAAATTAGAGAGTAAATGCAATTTCAAGAGAGTAAACATTAGTTTTCTGCTCTGCAAGAGAGTAAAACATATCCAACATACACCCAATGCATACGTAAAATCAGATCCGTAGACCAAAAGAGTTGTAGATAAGTTGTCTGGCTTGCCTTTAACCATTTTATTACACTTGTGGAAATTATTCTGCCATAAAATAACTTGTAAGTACATGCTACATACACAACTACATTTTCAAGATTCTGGAGCCTAGAAACTCTTAAGAGCTACTATAGATTGAGACTAATGTATTGCCTGCAGAGAGAGTGTGAGTAAGCAAGTGTTAGCAGTACAGAACTTACTTACATTACTGCTCAGCTAGGAATCCCAGGTGAGCAGTCTTGATTGCCCGATAGGTTTCTTCCTAGGTAGTCAAGAATCTGCATCTCTGGCATAACACACATCACAGCAAATTCAGCCTGTAATCGCTAATCACATCAGGGGGGTGAAAGCAGTGGTGGAAGTGGAAAAAAGGAACTAGTGGTACTCTGGCTGCATCCAAAAAGGCAGGAGTGGTGTGGCCGGACAGATAGGTGAAGAGGAGGGGGAGGGGGAGGGGAGGAAAGGGGAGGGGAGCGTAGGGGGAGGGGACCAGGATCACAAACCTTGGCTGAACAGTGAAGCAGGGATTTTAATCCACTCTGCAAATTTGACCACATACCTTCCAAGCTTTACTCAGTACAAATAGATTAGATTTCAAGGTCTACAGACATTAATGCCATCTTATAGAGTTCATTTACAAAAATCATACATTGCATTATAACGCAACATGACCACATGTAAATTCTTACAGAAACACGTTAAGCCAAAAGAATATCATTGTGGCTTTAATTTTCACTTCCTGAATGGTAAACTATAAGTCCCAAAATCGAGTTAACCCCACTGTACTTTCAGTGAGTGTACTTTCAGTGATTTAAGACATGTAATATATGGAGATTCTTTGCAACAAACCTCCAGCTCATTGTTATTCATGATGTTGAAAACATTTGGTTAGTGATTTAAAGCAACTTTATTTTATTGTATGTCAAACTAGTAGACATCGATATAAAGCACCCATTTAATGATGTGTTTATAATGTAAACACATCATTAAATGGGTGCCCTGTGTTGCTCACTTTAACTATCACAGATGTGCAAGGTAACTGGTGCTTTGCAAGCACTTACAGTTAGAAATGTACCATCATGCATATAAAAGGCTCTGCCATTGATAAAAGAAATGTTTGGAACTTGAGCACTTAACGACCTGCAGAGCCACGCGTGTCTGCCTAACTGAGATTTGGGAAACTGGCAGTGCTGATGTCGGCCTGGGCTGATTCTTTAACTGGCTTGGGAGAAAGAAAAGCACCCAAACACGTTTCTTGAGCCCTGTAGAAAGCAAATGAACTAGTGGTAGGGCCGGCGTACCAATTATTTATATTACAATTCCAGCATCGAGGCTTCCTTTCAAAATCAAGCAGGGGAGTGGTGGGCTGTTACATTAGATATGGTACTTCAGTGCCCTGGGATCTTGACGCTGTATCTCTTACTAAACCATTCTAAGTTCCAACATATAATCGCACATTGACTAGGCCTCTCTAAACAACTGAACACCCACTCGCAATATAAGAAAATCAATACTCTACACACAACTCATCAACTTTTATAAACTGGTCAGTCCACGCACCCTAACACTACGGTACACGGGCACCCAGCATAGCAGCATCTGAATAAAAATAGCTGAAGTACCATTTCCAAATCACCTTCAGAGAGCATGGGTGCTTTGCACACATGGCATAACAGCACACTTGGTTGCATTTCACTGTCCCTACTCACCAAACCAAACTAATTTCTTAGGAATCCTATAGCGCTAAGAGATTATGCAATAGCAATGTACGATATAAATAAAACATTTAACAGCATAGCTATAAAGTAATGATTAACAGCTCTGACTGGCGTTATCAATTAAGCACTTGTAACAGACAGCATAGCAACAAAGCAAGCATTCCCCAATCTACAAACATCGATTTCCCGAGAAATTATCATGTAGTGAGGCTAATGCAGTGCTGTGCACGCTGCCTCTACCAAGGATAAACAATGACGCTAGGTTAAATGGTAATGTGCACAACACACTTTCAGGTCAAGGGTCTCCACAAAGGCACAGTGGCGCACAGCCTGCAATTTCACTTCAAGCCAAGACCATACCCACGCCTGTGACACCTCAGAGACCACAAAGAAGAGCCCGGGCAAAACCCCAAAGGAGGAGTCTGCAGACTGGAAACTTCTCCACTGTACAAGGGTAAGCAAAAGAGGGAATGGTCAAGGCCACCGACATATCTTTGCCTTTGGGATCCCCACAGTGTTGGCCATTCATCATCCCAACTAGGACACACAGTGCTGGGGATGATTTATGAAGACATCCAAGGGTTGCACGTTCCTCAGCTCTTCGAGGTATCATTGCAAGTCGGTAAAAAAGTGAAAATAACTCCCAAAATCAATACTCATAGTCAGCATTCATAACACAAACACGCAGATTCCTCTAGCAGTCATTCTGGAGAAACAATGAACACTGCTCCAAAAAAATGGCAAACATATTCTCAGCTTACTTGAGTTTAGAAAATCTTTTAAGTGTTGAGGGTTAAAAGATTCATATGCTTGCTTACACTAAAGTGCCATCTAGTGGAGGAACGTATGCTTTTTTAATGAAAATAAAGACAGCGTAAACAGTACGCAGTAGAAAATGAAATGCTCCGCAAGGGCTAGAATTACATGCATAAAAAGGCACAATACGCACCTTATCTGTAGGGCTGGGCGGTGCTGTCAACCTTTAAGCGCTTGTCAGAGGAATTTTCCTATTTCAAATTCCCACTGGTGACTCAATTTCAAAAAGGGCTCACTAATGTGTTCCCTCCATCTCCTTTCCAGGTTCCGGTTTGGGACCTCAATCTGGTTTTCAAATTCCTGAAGTGTGCTCCATTTGAACCTCTGCACACATGTCCGTTAAGGTTGTTAACTTTCAAGACAATCCTATTGGTAGCTCTGACATCAGCCCGTAGAGTGAGCGAGCTGCAGGCACTTTCATCCAAGCCACCCTTTAGCACCTTCCATAAGGACAGGGTTGTTTTAAGGGTCAAACCCTCCCTTTTGCCAAAAATCATTTTAGACTTTCTTTTGAATCTGAAAATTGTTCTGCCGTCCTTCTATCCTCCACCTCATCCTGGTAAGGAAGAGGAAAGACTCCATAGGTTGGACCCTAGGAGAGCGTTAAAGTTTTACATCTCCAGAATGTTAAAGTTGTGAGTTGATGACCAGCTCTTTATCGGACACACAGGACACAGCTAGGGCAGGCTGTTTCCAAACAGACCCTGTCTAGATGGATAATTCTCACAATATCAGAATGCTACAAGCTGGCAGGTAAAGACCCTCCTGAAGGTGTGCAAGCTCATTCCACCAGGGGCATGGCTACATCTACAGCCATTCAAAGGTTTGGTCCTAGAAATATCTGTGAAGCTGCAAGGTGGTCTTCCATCCACACGTTTACTAAACATTATTTTCTGGATGCTTCCCATGCACTGGATGTTACTTTTGGCAAGGCAGTACTCTGCCCTTGAAAATGTATACATTGTAATTCTACACCCTCCTACAATCATAATGACACTTTGGTAGTCGTCAAAGATGAGGAATACATGGGAGGACACAATCCGTTCGAAGAACAAGTTACTTACCCCTGGTAATGTTCCTCCCACGTACTCCTCATCGCCCTCCCAACCTATCCCTCAGTAGAATTTCCCATGCTATTACAGTTTCCGTTCCACCAAGGCGGAGTACAGTCATGCCTGTATTTATGGACATCTCTACTGCAAGAGGAAGAAAAACAGAACTGAGGCCAACGGGTGCTGTGCCTGCTATATATACCCTTTGATGACATCACCCTCGATAGAGGCCTTCGAGGGACATTGACTTGATGCCATCGACGTACAGCGCCCTCTGCCGAATTTCTTTTCCGAAGCAGCTGAAGCTGGACATTACATGTCAAAGATGGGGAATACGTGGGAGGAACATCCAGTCGAAAGAACGTTACCAGGGGTAAGTAACTTGTTCTACTCGTTTTGGACTACAACTTCCCTAAACTCATGCCAATATAGTAAATAGTGAGGGATTATGGGAGTTGTCATAAACACCTGTAGAGACACAGGTCTCAGACCTGTACGTTGGCATGATTGTGGGTAGCAGTAGTAGTTTTGAAAGTAGCCTAACAGTCTTTTTATCTGATACAAATGTTGACCAATTTGGACTGAAGGGCGGTATAATGTGACATCATAATGAATACTTTGAAATAGGTTAAACCGCAGAGTCAAAAGCTATTAGTGAAATACTTATTAGCTGGTGGCTCATTATTGCATCACTTAGGAATGCATGACACTGGCACAGTGAATCCCTCCATTGGGGCAAGCCAATTTGCCAACACAGAGACTAATATGCTGTTGCATGTTATAATGATCAATATAGTAAACTCATTTGACATAACATTTTAATTGAAATGTGTAACTCAACCTAAGCTGTGTGCTCAAAGACTCCAAAATAACTTGAGCTCAAAATAAGATGTAATAAATAAAGTGAATTCTGGAAATACTTGTGTTACAGATTTCGTTTTTCTCTCTTCCAGATGAAAGCCATTCTTTCAGTGATGTTCTTTTCTACGGCAATGAGTCTACACTCCTCATCTTTGACACCCTGTTTTTTTCAGTTGTGGATTTAGCATCACAAAATTTTGTTTTGGCAGCTATTCTTACATACCTGCAGCAAGAGGTAAAGTCAAAGATGTTGTTTAGCAACCATAACAGATGTAATGCATGCAGAAAATATCTTGACATTTATGTTAATTTCAGGAAATGATTGGGGATTTTTAAAAAAGTTAAAAAACAGTGACTTATCGATTTCCTAAGGATGGCAATGAAGTTTGATAAATTCAATAAATGTGCCCTTTTAAGCTATTGCTCCTCTAAATTGCCTGAAAATCGAGTCAACCTTGTTTGACAATAAATAATTTGTCAATCCTAGGCAAAAATAATGAGAACAATCCATGAAACGGGTGCGGCAGACATACTGCTAGATACTGGGAAATCATTGACGGAGTGTTAGGGAGAATTCTCATTTCATGGCTAATTTCCCTTACCTAGTGAGTCCCTCAGCAGCTTTGCTGGATCCCTGGAGTTGTTTCTTTCCACTTGGTAAGAGTGTGAGCTTTCCCCCCACTCTTACTTGTGTTTTGCTGTGTGTTTTGACCTGTTTTTATGATTGTGGGCTCTGAAGTACACCACTTCAGTAGCCCCCTTCTTTGTGTGTGTCACACAGCACCTTCTGTGCAGTCGCACAGGGTTGTCGTTCAGACTCCCCCGACTCCATTTCTGAGGTGACTATCGTCCCCCAGAAGAAGGTTAAAGTTACCATTAACTTTACTTAGTCAAATTTAACCACAGATCCAGTACACACCATCTTACATGGATTGCTGAAAGTGTTAACTCTTAACTCTTTTTTTATCTGTACCTCGCAAAGCATTGGCATTGCGTTGCTCTTGTTAACATTTAGACATGGCTGGTGGCAGTGGTATCTACCCTAATTTTCTACCGCGGTTATTTTATATAACTGTGGTAATATTGTAGGCTATTGTGTTAGCCTCGAACTTAAACCCGCTTGACCAAATGCTTTTTCTTTTGGCTCCGGTGCGGTTTATTCGCCATTTCTTTTTTGTTAAAACCCTTCTTGTGTTTTACTCTGCGCAGCAAACCAGGTTTGCCTTCTTTGTTCGCTGTCTTTTGGCAGGCTTCTGCTAAGAAGCCCTCCTCCAGGCGCCTGGGTGTCTAGGTGGGCTGAATGTGAGGGTGGGGTGTAGTCACCCCCTCCACTTTGACCTGATTGGGCAAGGTGGTTGTCCGGGCTGGAAAACCCCCCTGCTGGGTGATTGACAGCCAGGCTGTGTGAATGGGGGTTTTGCGCATGAAAGGCAGGTCTCTTGGGCTGGAGGTCAGAGAGTCGCCACTGGAACTACAAGGAACTGACGAGAAGGGGAGGAGAGGTTGACTGCTGCAACTACCCCATACCGGTGAAGCCCTTCTGCAGTCCTGAGCTATCTACCCTTCAATGTCTAAGAGGAGATCCAGCCCGGAGTCTTCTTCCCTTGAGCCTGGTGGGGATAACCAGCTCATCTTCTTCAGTCCGAGGTCGCCTTGGTGGTCGAAATCGCTGCACACTGCTGTAGTGGTCTGGATACCCACCTGAAGAACCTCTCCTGTTTTTAAGGAGCACACCTTTTATTCATTGTCGCTGCTGCCGGCCTCATCCCTGTGTGGTGCTGACCCCCTCATCGTCCTTCGTGCTGAAGCTGCAGGAAAGCGTGGATCTGCGGGAAACCAACAGGAACAACTGCCGAGGCACCAGCTTTGTTCTTTGAGAAAGGTACTGTGTCCTGTTTGAGGAATTTCAGGTGAAATCCCTATTTCTCTATTTTAAGGCTTGTCCTTACTTTTTCCTCCTCCTTATAACTTTTGCTTCTGAACATTGACAATATCAAAGTATTCTTGGCAACGTTGAATCTCGAACTGTCCGACTGTGTGATCCTCCACAACAGGCACCCGGTGTCATTTGACTTTGGCTCCGGCCCCTTGACTCTTGAATTCCTGTCTGTGTGGTGTTCGCTTCTGTCTGCCTAGCCAACATATTGCCTGTGATTTTTGCCCCCAACTCTCTCTGGGTATTTCGGGTGCTAAGTGTGTTTTTACCCCGGTAGCATTTCTTGCCACGGATACGCGTTCATCTAGTAGACCGAACTGTCAAAAAGTGATCGCAATTGTATTGACGGTAACGTGTTCTGTTTCATAACACCGGTCCATTCAAACACAGGGTACTTACCTCGAATAATACTGTACAAAGTGAATCGGTTAGTTGTAGTATATTTTACGTGTGGTTTTTGAATTAATAGAAGTGTAGTGTTAATAACAATTGGTTTAAAAATAAATGTACTTATATTTTTTACCTGAAACCTTGAGTCAGTGTTTGCTTGAGTCACAATAATTGTGGTCCCTTTGTGTAATCTCTGCTACTGCTCATATACTCTTGAGATAAGCCTGGCTGCTCCGCTACTGCTACCACTTTAACATAGTAGTACAGGCTTGTACCAAAGGTAAAACTTGTATTGCCACCTGTAGCCTTAATTCTGTGTAGTGGTCCCTAAGGGCACTGCACAGGATTCTGCCTAACACAGAGCACCTTGGATATTTCTCTCAATACTACAGTACTAACTTGCATAGTGGGAACAATTATTCAGTGGGTATGAACTTTAACACATACTAAAAAATGTGCATAACACATGATAAGAAAACAAGGAGTGCTGGAAATCCTCTGTTGCACTGTCCGCTAGAATACATGTAGATTTCCAGGCAGAGGTAGGTGCTGGGTATGATGGAGGTACTCAGCCAGTACCTGGCGTATTAGAGCCTGAAAGTAGGGAAGACAGCCAGTGGAGCTAGTTGAAGTATTTCTTTTTTTGAAACTTTAGTCTTATTGAGTATTTCCATGGGTGTAGTTTTTTATTGGTGTTTGTTCTATGCCAGTAAATCAAATGGTGCTGACACCTGTTTCGTGGTGCTTTCACAGAGCTTAATTTACTATGTAATGTGCCAAAGTAATGTGATAAAAGGTTTGGTAATACATTTAAAGTTTTTATTTTAGTGATGTGAACATATAACAAGATATAGGGCTTCAAGAAAAAAAACATGTTAACCGAAACCTAGACAAGACATGCATACTTGAATTGTCAGCTAATGAATGTGTAACCATGTTAATTATCTGAGCAGTTGTAGATAATGTGCCTAAGTGTGGACAGCATGTCTATGCATTTCTTGTATTTCTTAAGGGCTTCTGTCACGAGGCAGTTTTGGGGAAAGAATATATCGTAGAAGTAAAACAAATAACAAAACCATTAGATGAAAAATAAATAAAATGGGATTAGACTTATCATTCTGTCAACTTCTGGGACATGGGGTGGGGGTGAATTGCAGTCTCAGTGTGTTTCTGGAAAAGTACCTCTTGCTTTCTTGGTGTGGGCAGGGCAGATCGCAGCGATTCCTGCAAAGTACCACATTTTTAGTGAGCCCGGGTGGTTGGGGAAAGTGAATGTACATTTCTTTTGGATGTCTTCCTACCACAGATTCCTCAACCTTTATTCTATCTCTAGCGCCAGCTCTCTTTAGACATTTGTTTGCCACCATGGGGTGAAGCCCCGTTCTGCATCAGCTCTGCCTGAGGCCATTGCATGCACCACATCTGACATGATTTCCCCCATTACATCAGTTCCTTTTTTACGCACACTCAGTATGCACCTGGAATGCCATTTAATTTATCTAGATACTTCTAATTGCGTCATACCTAATACTCTGAAGACATTGGGCTTCAAGCCCTGTACATATTGCGGGAGGCGAATGGCTGTGTCATGTCCCCACAGGATTTGCTTGTACTGTCTCAGGGGAAGACCATTACATAGAGAATTCTGGATTAATTCGAAGGCCTTCAGAGTGTGCCCCCAAGCTCTTCACCTCATTCCACAAAAGTGGTAAACCATCCCAGTTTAAGTCACCCAGCTAAGTGGCCTTGAAGACAGTCGCTTAGCCTCCGGAGGACAAGTTCTGCAATTATAAGTAGAAGAAAACTAGGAAGGGGTCCCTTTCTCCCAGTGACTCTTCTCAGCATCCTTCTTCCACCTCCTCTAGAATGCAAAGTCCTCACTCTCGTACCTGGAGCCTATCTCAAAGTACTCATTATGATGTCACATTACACCACCCATCAGCCCAAATTTGTCAACATTTGTCAGATAAAATGAGATAAAAAGACAATTTGTCATAGCATAAAAAGAAGGGAACCTCAGAGGCTACTTTCAAAACTACTACCCACAAGCATGCCAACGTACGGACCTGAGACCTGTGTGTCTCCATGTGTTTCTGACGACAACTAAAGTACTTGCAACAAGAGCAATGACTTTGCATCCGGGAGGAGGTGGAAGAAGGATGCTGATACGAGTCACTAGGGGAGAGGGGCCATTTCCTATTTCTTCACCAGGTACGCAGCTACCATTTCCCACTAAGTCCTCTATTCCTGAGGAATTAGAAAAAATCAGGCAGCAAATGTTGGCCATCTTAGCCAAAGCCCTGGCCGCTTCAGCCCTTGCACAGCCTTTAAGCCCCACCAAACCTCATGAAGCCACCACATGTGCCTCTGTGTGTTTCAACCCCATGAGTGAGAGCCCAGCTCTGGTTCCATCATTGGATTCCGCTCCAAGCAACTCTGCCAACAGGCAGCAACACGCTGAACCCCATCATGGCGGTGAGGCTGCCTCTGAAGACGTCCCTCTTTCTGTTCATATAAAAGGTGTCAGAGTTCTTTGAACAAGAATTCAGGACTGTTCATGTCAAAGATGCCTGAATTCTTTGACAAAGAAGGGAATGTTGACCCCATCTGGTTTAAATTCATGTGTTCCATGGAGGAGGAGTTTGCTGAAGAGAAGGGCCAGGTCTACCTGCCCTTGGACCTTGAAGGGACCAGCGGCTTGGATAACTCCCCATAGCTTGGTATTTGCCTGGTGCTGGGGCGGTTTGGCATGCTGCTTTATTCCAAAGAGTGATAGTGAAGGTAGTGGAAACAGTGGTTTTGCCTGTCTTCACTAGAGCTGAGGTCCAATGCGACCTGATGCATATCCTGGACTAGGGTCCTCTGAGGGGAGAACTTAATACCTTTCAACCTGGTTATTGCTGACCCCATGTTGATGGCATGGGAGTGAAGAGGGAGATGCGAATGTGGTGCTCTTTGCACCGGTCCCTCCCTCGTTTCAGCGTCACAGAAATTAAAGGTGTACACCGTTCCTGGCCTCCTCCTCCCCATCGCCGATGTACCACAGATGTGAGACATGCTATTCACTTAGACAGCCATTTAGACCCTATCCCGATAGTCCCCATCGTCCCGATGACGATGCAGTAGATGGAGCAAGTAGACTGACTGTGACCGTGCAAAAGCTGATGACGTCACGACTGAGACTATGACATAGATGCATTAGACATGAAGCACATTTGCATTCCTGCATGAAGCCATGCAGACACTTAGATTGAAATGCTCCTAGACACGAAGCGCATGCTTATGACCCACTTAGATAGAGTATGGATACACCTTTGCTATGCAGTAACCTCAAGTCGCACAAGAATACATATGAACTGTTTGCTGATGCTGAATGCAACTAACATGAGTGGCCATGTAAATCAAGATGGAAGCCACAGTCACATAGAAGTAAATGGAAGACACTGAAAGGGCTTAAGAATACAGAGAGAGGACTGAGATGCTGATTTCGCAGAGACGCGCAGACCAGGCTGTCTGTGCAGCCAGCGTACATATTTTGGCCAAGGACACAGAGGGAGAGAAAGTTTCATATTACCAGAAGAGATAGGACACCTGCATGTGTAAAAGCTGAAAATCCTCAGAAATTTGAACAGGAAAATTACATTTATGGTCCCTACACACGTGATCGGAAGTGAGGAATGGAACCTATTCATTCGAACCAGACAGTGACCACTGTTCCCATCTAACTGACGACAGATGATACAAAAGTAATATTAAGTTGAAAGCTTAATGTTCTGTCTCAAGGTCTAGCAGATCGGAGATGGCAGCCCTATTGGGTACAGACAGCACCTTTCAGGCTGTTCCCACCACCTTGAAATGTTGCTCATGGGCTGGTAACTTTCCACAGGGCCAAGGCGGAGAAGACCCTCTCTGACCAATCCCTACTAACCTTCCATGCTAGCTCATAGTTTGTTGCAAGATCCAATGGTAGTGCACTAACCTGACATGCCTGTAGTTGCAACATTTAGGAGGTGGTCCTAGGGGGAGACACCAGACGTTATTTAGCCAAGGAGAGGACTAACCCTGTAGAATTTCAATATGTAGCTTAGGTTTTTGCAATGTATCATTTATTTAGTGATGCCACTTCACATTAAAACTCCATGGCAAGTCTGTAACCAACGAGAAAGTATTGGAAAATCATGCTGTGTCCATTTCCTGATCCATGTTTCTAAAGCTTTCAATAAACAGTGAGATTTGGCAAATTTTTGGGCTCTTCCATTTTTGAGTGCAGGGGATTTCCCCTGAATCAGTTCCTCTTGCTTGTATTTGGGGAAATTGACAGACCCCACCCGACTTCAGGTGGTAGCAGAGAACCGTCGCTGAGACCCCCAGCAAATACTGTTTTTCCCTGCGCATGCCCTGCGTCGCAACCCGTGAGGACCGGATCTTTGACCACATGAGGAACCTGAGATGGTCATCAGGAGCCCCGTGGTGAAATAACTGTCTGCTCCCTGTGTTACGCAAAGAAGACCGGAAGGCAGAGTGGAAGACTGTGGTAGTGACGGTGTCCAAGGGCTTCCGCGGATCCATGGAGTGTAAGTATGAGTCCAACAATCTGACAAATATTGGGGAGGGAATTGTGTTGTGATTTGTTTTTTGTGTTATTTATGAGAGGGTCTGTGTTTCAAGGCGTTAGCTAGTTTAAGGATGATAGTATGAATCCCTTTTTGAAAGCGTTAGCTAGATTACGGATTACAAGATGGATCACTGTGTCTTGGCGCTAGCTTAGGTTCCGCAAGGTGGTACCTTATTGAACTTTGCATAAAATATAAAAACAATACAAATAAATTAAAGGTAATTCATGGGGGGATACACCCCTTAAACATTTGTTCAAGTCCCTTCCGCGGTATCAGGACAAAATATGGAAGGATGATGGACTCATCATACAGAGGGCAAATGCAGTCTTTCGTGGTCTGTGCTGCAACACGTGACCACATATTTACATGCTACATATAAGGGACATAAATTAAGCAACAGATTAGTAATAATGGAGTTATGGAAGATATTTGAGGACAAGGGGGAGGACCCACCCAAAAGAGAATGGATGCTCAGTCTGCATGATGCGGGGGCGAAGCACCCACAACTCTGCCTCAAACAGAAGACCCATCAACAGGAGGCCAGGGATTTTACCTCTTGAAGGAGCTAAAAGCAGCAGCAGGGTACGCTAACCCTGTGTATGCACCTCCTGTGCATAGTAGCGATTAAGCACTGAGTGGCGCTAAGATGACGTATAAGAAAACAGGGGCTATGATTGATGAACGCAAAGAGCGCATCGACCTGCAAGCGAAGCTGACTCGGGGCGACAAAGTGACCCAGGGACGTAAAGGGGATGATCAGATGACAGTTCCACCAGATGATTGGGTGTGAGGACAGAAATTGCTTATACTAAATGGAAGGAGTCCAGAGACCTAGAGGAGGAAGCTAAGAAATAAAGGGAAAAGGAGGAAGAGGACAGAGAAGGGGCAGAGCTGATGGAGGAAGTGAAGAGAAGAGGGAACAGAAACAGTTGAGGGAGCAATCTGAGAAAGAAGAGTAGTAGAGAGAGGAAATAGAAAAGAGAGAGAGAGGAGAAGGCGATGAGAACGGCTGAGGAAGAAAGAGGCAGGTGCAAATGAGAAGGGAGATGAACATGTAGATTGAGAGAATTGTTAAAACATTGGTGCATAGAGGAGGAAGAGAGGGACATAAGGCAGGAGAGAGATAAATTGGGAGAGGTGCCTTAAGGAGGTGGAGAATATGATGACGGGGTCCTAGACTTTCAGCTGACGACGAGGAAGCAGAAATACAGAGGAGGATTGTGACACTATACAGAAGCAGGAAGGATAGCGCTGCTGTCCCTAAGGCAAGCAGGAGTGTAGTGGGATACCCAGCGGGGGGGAGGGGAGACCCACTGGACAGAGCTGCGAGAAGATAGCAGGGGAAAAACATGTTGAGGTGACTTAACTTTGAGGACGTAGGAGGTAAGAGAGTGATGACAGTTTAGGGACGTTGGGGTCAGACAAGGAATATGGGGAGAGCGATGACAAAAAAGGGAGGAGGCCATGGCGCCTCTCCTGAGCGGATAAACTCAGAGCGGGACAAACAGAAGGATATAGAAAGGGAAAAGCTAGAACCTTAGGGGCACATCAATCGCTCCAAAAGCAGATCACATTTCGCAGACAAAGTTATCCATACGCGCAGAGGTTGCAAGCATTACCAGGACAAAAGAGATCTAGCATGATGGGAGCATTTACTATCACAAAAGACAAAGGGAAATGTGACAAAAGTGTGGGGCTGACAAAGTTTTTGCTGTTAGAAAAGGGTGGCGAACAACTGCAATATATACCGTGGCAACAGATGGAGAAGGATAATTTGAGGTTCAAGCTGCCATTGTTGACTGCAGGAGTGGGGAAATGTATTCATGAACTAGAAAGATTGACAGCGGGGATGGCATTAGCAGTGGGTGACATGAAGAGCTTACTCTCTGCCATTCTTGGGAAGGTAGCTGACCAGGTTTGGAAACGGGCAATATATTTTGGAGTGACAGCGCAGAACACAGCACATGAAGAAGCACTGTTTAATAACTGCAGGGCGGCCGTATGGCAGGCCCTGAGAGTACAGTACCCAGACACATCTGACATAAACGCAATTATGGCACGCAAAATGTGCGAGGATGAAGGTCCACTCCAATATATTCATGATAGACGAGAACATTGGCATCTCGAGATGCATGAACCGTGGGACAAACCTGTGGGTTTATTTTACCACTTATTATGTCAGAGATATTACCAGAGAAGGTGCAGACGCAATTGGAAAAATTTGTGGGGATGGAGATGAAGCCCCGGACAGAAATTCAGTTGACTATAGTACATTATTGTCGACTAATGCAGGAGAACGCAAGAAAGAAACGGGATGAAAGAAAGAAGGAAGAAACAAAGTTAGTTCTGAAAAAATTCTCAAAATGTACAATGGAAGGGGCGATGTTGACAAGCAGAGAGGGGGTGGTTACCCAGAGCATGCAGTATCATCAGCAAATGGCAGGAGGAAGTTTTGAAGGAAGGGACAACACTATTTGCTATGGGGAAGAGCAGGTGTGTCCAGGGGGAGAGGAGCAGGGTACCCAGCGCAGCAGGGATGAGACAGGGTTAACAAGGGTTCTCCAGCATGGGGTCTGGCATGGATTCACGTGCTCATGAATATTCCCCATCGTCAGGCTGGGAATCCTCAGTAAAGAAATATTAGGTTTCATTTTCATTTCTGAACTGTCTTTCTCCTAACAACCAATCACTAAGCTCTGGGTCATACTGCCCCAGCCAATGACTGCCCTATACCTAAGCCCCTCCTCTAGCAGCCATCTTCAGATTTTTACAGCATGTTCAAGTACTGTGTTTTTTCGCTTTTTGGAAGAGTTTCACTCTATTTTTCGGTCAATTGAGCCTTGTGCTCCATCGATCAATCTATCCGATTAACGGGGAACCGTTTTTGGATTCTTCAGCGCCCCTCAAGGGCGAATTCCGTTGAGTGTTTTCTTGGAGGATTCCAGAAGATTCTTTCAGGCCTACACTGCGTGGAACATGTCAGAGGAGAAGGAGGATTTCAGCTCCCCTGTTCAAGATCTGTTCCAGCTGCGGCTCACGGAATGTCTTTTCGGATGACAAGCATTCCGAATGCCTTTACTGCCTGTACCCGAAGCACAAGGAGGAAGATTGTGCATTTTGCCAGGAGATTGTCCCTCGCACGATGAAGGATAGGCACAGGCGGCTGAATGAGTGGCTACAGGCCAAGGCCTCTGCTCGGGGTGGGTCTCAGCAGCATGCCTCTCCCAGTTCCAAGAAGGCTGAGCGGCCTTCTAAGACCTTTGAGGGCGCCCCTCCCGCAGGGCTCCAACAGAAGGCTAAGCGCTGCAAGCCCACTTCCACCGGGAGCGCCGTTGTGACGGGCTCCTCGGCGGCCAGGGTGCGTTCGATGTCCCCAGCCTCCGTCACCAGTCAACACTCAGGATCTTCGGCCAAGAGAAAGTTAGACCATCCAGGTAGGCTGAAGGAGAGGCCCAAATCTGTCCTACCGGAGAAGTCTCGGGGGGGGGGGGGGGTTGGACCCTCCCCCTAAGGAGAAGGCCAAGCAGGACAAGGAAAAGGCCCTGACTGTGAAGGCCCAGGTGCACCTGGCCAAGGCTCAGCCTTCGATCGAGGGGGTGGTGGCGTCTCTGGCGAGGGCCGCCGAGACGGTCCCACAGGACGTGACCCCTAAGACTAGGGTGTTCCTTCCTCCCAGGAGGGAGGCTGCGTTCCGGCCCATAGAGAAGACCCCGGAGAAGAGGATGCCTGTCATCTCCCCAATATCTTCACCGCTGGATACAAAGAAGGGGTGGGTCAGTGGCCCTCCAGGGTATGGATATCTCATCTGAGGAGGAGCTCACCAGTCTACAAACCGTCCAGGAGGAGGGTAACCTAGGCAGCAGGCCGGGCACGCTGAGGAAGGTGACGACGAAGGTGACGACAGCAAGGACTATGCCGAGGAAGAGCAGCAGGTTGTCGGGAGCCTGGGCTCACAGCCGGTGCCCCAGCGACCTATTCCGCTTTCATCTCAGCTGCCACCCACACCTCAGGTACCTCCCAGAGACCTTTCGATGGACATCCTCTCGCCACTACATACGTTGGTCTCTGAGATTCAAATAAGGATGCCTATTGCCCCGGCGGCCCCGCCCGCAATGCCAGCGCCGGCTGACCCCCCCCATGGGGGAACCCCGGCCAAGAAGAAGAGGGTAAACCCTCCACCTCCTTACTCCCCCGTTGCCCCCCCTCTGCTCCCCCTGAGGGATGAGACGGATGTGGAAACGGCGACGAAGGGAACTGACAACGACAGCAGGTTAGGGGATCTCCCGTCTCCACCGCCCAGATCTTCACCGCCAGACGAGATTGGCTCGTTCCACTTGATCTCCAGAGCGCCGGAACGTTTTCAGCACGCTTCCTACATCAGCGCAGGGAGGTGAAGAGGAAGACCATCCTCTCGGTCCCACTCCTGGATGACATTTGGGACGAAGGTTTGTCTCTCATGAAGAACCCTTCCACAGCCCCGGCGAAGAGGGATCGCCTTGAGGAGAAGTAAAGGGTGCCGGAATCCACCCCAAGTGTTTGCGGGCCGTACCTTCTCCAGACTCTGTGGTGTCTGCGGCGGCCAGGAACAAGTCCTCGGGTGGTTCAGCCTCGGCGGCCTCCACCCAACCAGACAGCGAGGGCAAGAAGTTAGATGCCATGGGACGACGGGTCATCTATTCTGCTGCGACTACCATCATACCATTAGGGCCGCCAACACCCTCACCATAGTGGCTCGTTAGGACTGGGAGTTGTGGTTCAAGATCGCTCCCATCCTGGACTTCCTCCCCAACGACAAGAGGTCGGAAGCGCTGGAAATTCTACAGGAAGGTGAGGTTGCATCGGACCACGGCATCATGGTGGCCACGGACATCCCCGATGCAGGGTTCTGCCAAATGGGCAACAGCATTTGTCTTTGTCGTCACGGCTGGGTCAAGGCCACCAATTTTCAGCAGGACGTTCAGTCGAAGGTGCTGGACATGCCCTTCGACGGGGACAATTTGTTCGGGAAGGCTGTGGTTGAGTCTCTCCAAGCCATAAAGACAGACACAGAGACGGCGCATGCTTTGGGCACTCTTCAGCAACAGAAGCCATCCTTTCAGACCTCAGGCGGAAAGTCCCCAGGATCTTTCAAGGGGTTTAGTGGGGGCTCCTCTTCTTACTGCCAGCCCCCCCTTTCTTCGACCCAGGAGACCAACAGGAGCCGCTCCAAGGCCTTCGGAGGAGGACGTCGCCAGAGTCCCCAAGGCGGCCCTTTGAGATCCAAGCAGGATTGAACCGGCCGTGGCGTCGGGCCCCCTCCCGAGCACCCTGGTGGGAGGTCAGCTGCCAAACTTTGTCAGCGTGTGGAAGACCATCTTCACCGACAGTTGGGTGCTGGACACTCTCACCCACGGACACACCCTGGACTTTCAACGGAAGTGTCCCAAAATACCACCTGTGGCCCGGCAGGAGAACCACATCCCTCAGCTGCTGCTGGAGGTTCCAAAGAGGTTCCGGGGCTCCGGCGTGTACTCAAGGTACTTCCTCGTCAAAAAGAAGACAGGGGCTGGAGGCCCATCCTCAACCTTCATCGACTAAACAAATACATCAAGTCCCAAAAATTCTGCATGGTCACTCTTCAGCATGTACTCAGAAGAGGGAGACTTCCTGTCGTCGCTGGACTTGGAGGATGCATACTTCCACATCCCCATCCACAAGGGGCACTGCAAGTTTCTGCGTTTCGTTGTTCAAGGGAAGCACTACCAATTCAAGGCCCTTCCCTTCAGATTGAAGTCGGCGCCAAGGGTCTTCACCAAGTGCCTGGTGCCAGTGGCGGCACAGCTGCGGCTATGGTGGATTCACATCTACCCTTACCTGGATGACTGGCTTGTGCGGGCCAGCTCGAAAGAGATTGCTGTCAACCACACAGCGAGAACCGTTCGCCTGGGGTTCTTGGTGAACTTTGCAAAGTCCTGCTTGACTCCATCGCAGGACGCACTGTTTCTGGGATCCCGACTCAACACAGTGTCGTGCCTGGCGTCTCCGTCGGAGGAGAGGATATCGGTCATCTTGGGCAGGGTACAACGGCTGTTGGCCCTGAAGATCGCCAAGGTGAGGTCCATCAAGTCTCTGCTCGACATGATGTTGTCATGTATCTACCTCATTAGGCTGTGGAGGCTGCGGATGCGTCCCTTGCAAGAGTTCCTCGACGCCCGTTGGATACAAGTGTCGGGAAGCTTCGAGGACAAGATCACACTCGACGAGAGCTTCCATTGAGCGATACAGTGGTGGGGAGTTAGTGCTCATCTGTCCGGAGGCGTGGATTTCCAGACCCCACCGCACCAGGAAACGGTCACGACGGACGCCACCCTGGAAGGTTGGGGAGCTCACACCAGAAGTCTTCCCGCAAGAGACCTGTGGCTACCGGAGGAGAAAACCTTGCACATAGACGTGTTGGAGCTGCGGGCAGTGTTTTGGGCCCTCAAGTCTTTCCTTTGTCCCTCAAGGACATGGTGGTGTGGATCTTCATGGACAATACCACCACAATGTTTTACATCAGGAAGCAGGGGGGCACCAGGTCCCTGGCCCTCTCCAAGGAACCGCAGGACCTATGGCACTGGGCCATCGCCCAGGTCATCCATTTCATCTGGCTTGAGTGAAGAACACCGTCACTGACTCGCTCAGCAGGGAGCTGCTCTCTGGCGACGAGTGGGAGCTTTGGCAGGACAAAGTGGAGCACCTGTTCCGCATATGGGGCAATCCCCAGATCTATCTATTTGCAACAGCGATGAACACCAAGTGCTGGAGGTTCGCCAGCAGGTTTCCCCAGCTGGGGAACCTGGGGGATGCATTCTCATTCCCCTGGGACGGCCTGTTTCTGTTTGCGTTCCCTCCATTGCCGTTGTTTCTTCAACTAGTCAACCAACTCAGACGGTCCCAGTGCAGGATGATCCTTGTTGCACCGGCATGGTACCTGGACCTCCTCGACATGTCAGCGTCCCCTCCAGTCAAGTTTCCGGTGGTCGCAGATCTTCTGCCAGAAAAGGAGGTGCAATTCTGCTCCACGACCCAGGATCGCTGAACCTGAAGGGCTGGCTCCTGCAGCATTAGAGTTCGGGGTTTACGACCTCCCAGCGGATTGCAAAGAGGTACTTGCCAGGGCCAGAGCATTATCTACTCTTAAATGTCACAGGCATAAATGAAAAGGTTTGCCATTTGGTGCTGTGCAGAGAAGATCGACCCTCTACGAGTCACAGCTCCGCAGGTGCTACCCTATTTGCTGTTGTTGGCCAAAGCAGACCTGGCCCATGCTTCCATCAAAGTTCATCTCCAGCTACACCAGATCTCCAGGACGGTCGTCGTTATGGTCTCACCGTCTGGTTAAGGAGTTTGTCAAGGGACTGTTTGGTTCGTTCCCGCTGGTGAAGGCCCCAGCCCCGGCGTGGGAACTCAATGCGGTGCTGACTAGGCTCATGGGCCCTCCGTTCAAACCTATTCAGACAGTTCCACTGAAGTTATTGTCGTGGAAGACCGCGTTCCTCGTGGCCATCACATCTGCACTACGAGTGGGTGAGATTCAGGCCCTGTCCTGTAAGCCACCTTATTTGACACTTCACGACACGAGGGTGGTGCTGCGGACTCACCACTCCTTCATTCCCAAGATGCCGTCAGACTTTCATCTAAACGAGCCCTTGGTGTTCCCTGTGTTTTTTCTGATGCCTTCGTCGCCGGCCGAGAAGACTTTGCACTCGCTGGATGTGGCTAGAGCGCTGAAGTTCTACGTGGACCGCACAAAGAGTTTCTGGAAGACGTCACAACTTGTGAACTTTGGCCCTGTGAACCATGGGAAGGCCCTCTCCAAGGCTTCCACTTCCAGGTGGCTCTCCGGTTGCATCACCCATTGTCATCGGTTGGCAAACCGACTGTTGACTGGCCGTCCGAGAGCCCATCCGACCAGAGCGATCGATGCAACTACGGCGTTCCTGCTTGCTATGCCCCTGCTGGACATCTGCAGGGCTGTTATGTGGAGGTCGATGCACACCTTCACGAGATTCTACTGCATCGCCAGGGATTCCAGGGAGTAGTCCAGAGTTGGCCAAGCAGTGCTGTGCAAACGGTTTGCTTGAAGGTGAGCCTGGTGAGGAGGTAAGAGATGCTTATGTTGAGCCTTTGCCACCTCCCATGGTTGTGCATGTCTGTACTACTATGTATTCTTTATTAATGAGCATGGGAATCCATGCCAGACCCCATGCTGGAGAAGGAACAAGTTACCTAGAACTGTTGTTCTCCAGCATGGGTCTGGCATGGAGTCACATGTGACCCCTCCTGCCTACCCCTCTGCGGCACGTCTCTTGGTCTTACTGCCACTTTACGTGCTACAACATCTGAAGATGGCTTCCAGAGTTGGGGCTTAGGTAGAGGGCAGTCATTGGCTGGGGGCAGTATGACCCAGAGCTCAGTGATTGGTTGTTAGGAGAAAGAAAGTTCAGAAATGAAACTGAAACTGATTTTGTCTTTACTGAGGATTCCCAGCCTGACAGGGAATATTCATGAGCATGTGAATCCATGCCAGACCCATGCTGGAGAACAACAGTTACATGTAAGTAACTTGTTCCATATCACAGACTTATGGGAGGTCCACCACAATATTGGTTATTCGGAAAAATTGGCCACATATCATGGCTTTGTGGAAGCAGGGGGGAATGCAACAGAAGGGGGTGGGGGTGGAGTACCCGCCAACATACAATACGGAGGAATCCGATTATTATTCCCAAGATCACACACAGGCGTAGACCACGCTTATCGGCCCAGTAACAGCCCATTGTGTATACACTGCAGGCACGGGTGTACACACAGCCTCTGCAAATAGCATCAGAAGCACCAGCGCAGCAGAATGCTGTAGCCACAATGCAGACTCCCGCACCAAGATTATGGGGAGCGACAGTAGTGGGAGGGAATCCCTTTACTGGGACAGGATGACTTCATACCCACAAAAGGACAGCCCACAGACTTGGCTCGATATGTTCAACCCTATCCGTTACACCCAACCCGAATGAGGAACCATGTGTAGGGGTAACAATAGGTGACGACACATTCTCTTTTCTTGTAGATATGGGGGTGACTAGATCCTATATTAGGGAGGTGAAATAACCCATGTTAGCATTGCCATGAATGCTCACGGTTTCGCTACAGATTTGTTCCAGTTTACTGCCAAATTGCCAATTTCCATTGAAGAACATGACGTTACCATGCCACTGTTATATTCCTGCCAGACACCCGTTAACATAATGAGAAGGGACATGATGAGTAAACTTAACATGACCATTTTGTTTACCGAATAAGGGATAGTATGTCCCACCCGGCAATTCACTATATGAATGCGCACAAATGTATTCATGCATTCTGTGGTCAGACTACAGAGAGGGGTGCCCCTAGATCTCAAGCTATTTCATTATGGGGTGGAAGTGCTACTAGCATGCCTTCCTTGGATGCAAGGCAAGCTACTTTGCTTGCCAAGCAAGGTTTTTTTTAGACCAGAAATTCCCTTAGATGAGGATGAAGGACATGCGTTTCCCCTAGAATTGAAGACCGTTATAGTAAGGGACAAGAGAGTAGTTATACATGAGACAGATGATACAGAAAGAGCTTGGAGAGCACTAATAGCAGTAGGTGAAGGACACAGACTGACTGACCTGACAGACGAAGAATTATTTCGGGACGACTATTCAGATATTGAAACATTGTTGTTTATGAGCATTACTTACTGGGTGATTATCCATTACAGGGAAGTCCCACAGAGGATGCCCCTGATGAAAAAGGTGCCACTGACATTTTTTGAAGAAGACCTAGCAAAGTACCAAGCATATTGTGGACCAACATCACATATGACGTTGGCCTGCTGAAAGGAATAGGAGCTGTTAAGATCAGGCTCAAGACAGGGGTCGATTTCACAGAGGGAAAAAAAATACCCTCTATCTAGGGAGGCGGACAAGGGCATTTTTGAGACAATTTTGGCACTAGTGCAGCAGGGAATTTTAGTACCATAAGAATCTCAATGTAACATGGCTGTGTACCCGGTGAAGAAGGCGACGGGAGGATTGTGGTGTTTTATTCTGGATTTGAGCCCTTTGAACAACATTGTTGAAGTAGAGTTCCCTTTAGTTCCCAAGCCACAGACCATATTATGCAGTGTTCTGTCAGAAGCAACTCATTTCACAGTGATAGACTTGAAGAATGCTTTCTTCTCTATCCTGCTTCACGAAGAATCACAGGATTTGACTTTTTTATGTAAAAATAAAAGGTGGAGACACACGAGACTGCCACAAGGATACTGTGAATCCCCTTCTATATTCAAAAGGCTCCTTCAAATGGACCTTGGAACTGTACATTTAGACGGCACAGTTATTCAGTGCGTGGATGACATCTTAATATGTAGCAGGTCAGAGGAGCAGTGTCGGAAAGACTCAGTACAGCTATTGACAGTTTTGGCAGAAAAGGGGTACATGGTGGACAGGGTAAAATTACAGTACTCCCAGAGGGAGTTTTTTTTTACATTGGACTGTTACTATCCCAAGAGGGTAGAAAGGTGTCTCCTGAAAGAACAAAGGCGATTTGTCTGAACACCACCACCAAAGGCGGTGAGGGAGATGCAGCAATTCTTAGGTCTTTGCAATTATTACCATAGTACATACACTAGACCTCTTTTAAACCGGCTGAAGGAGGCTCAGATGGGGTTGCCAGAAGCATTTGGTGAACCAAAAGGGGCAATATGCACAGCCCAGTCCTTGGAATCCCTGACTACAGTGCAGAATTGTATTTGTTTTCGCACACAAATGGAGTAGTGATGATGAAAGTGTTCACACAGAAGACTACCTTGCGCCACAAATCGATAGCCTACTACCACTGTATTTAAATCCAGTGAAGAGAGGCCATTATCCTATGAACAAGCATCAGCTACTGCTGCCTTTGCAATAGAGAAATCAGCAAGTGTCACAATGGGCTGTAGTACTACCCTGTATGTGGAGAATGCCCTATTTGCCATTCTTAAGACGCCTAAAAGTACATTGACCACACAGAGAGCATCCAGATACAAGGTGATTATCTCAAATCCAACAGTAAAAGTAGTGAGTTGTAGACTTGTAAACCTGGTGACAATCAAAGGAGAGCCAGTAGAATAGGGAGACTGTTCATGACTGTACCACGTAGACAGAATATTATGACGACATTCCGAGAGCCCAAGAAAATGCCCCCGGGGCCGGGGAAGTACTCTTTGACGGGTCCTCAACAATTGACCAGACAACAAGGGAACAGCATACTCGGATAGCAGTTGTAAAATTAAGACAGAGCGGGACATTTGAAGTAGTGCCGAGCATGAGATTACCCTTGCATTTTTTCAGCGCAAGTAGCAGAATTGGCCGCACTCATAATAGCACTAGAGGCACATGAGGACAAGGAGATCACAGTGTACTCAGACTCTGCCTATGTGATGTCAACAGTACATGCAGGACTGTTACGTTGGAATAGGCAGGGCTTTCGACGTGCTGACTGCACGCCAGTGCAGCACGCGCCTCTATTGGCTAGGCTCATAGATGCACTACAGCTCCCATCAGCCATTGCAGTAGTGAAGTGCTAGGCCCACACAAGGAGGAAGGACATGGTTTCTCGTGGCAACCAAGCAGCAGATGCAGAAAACGAGCAGCATATTTTCTAGAAATAAATGAGTTTGACACTCCACCCAATAGACGCACGCAAGTGCTTAGCATGATATTGTGACAAGGGAATAGTTCATTGCCCATTACCCAAATAATAGAACTACAGGGATGAGCACCAACAAAAGAAAAGAAATTATGGATGAGGAGGGGGTGTTCGACATGTGGCCACTGGAGAGCAACAGAAGGATGTTTATTCCCCTTAGGTTATTGCAAGTAGCTCTTACGCAGCTCCATTACCTGACCCACCTTAGTATAGATGTTCTTGCAGCAAATTTAGCGGAAAACTGGTTTTCTCCCAACTTGGCAACTTTGAATAATTGCATTATCCGTCAGAAGTTCACTGCGGGAAACACGTTGCGGGTAGTGAGAGGAGTAATACCACGCCCTAATGGGCCCTTCCAACACCTCCATATAGATTATGTGGATATGATTCAGAATTGTAATGGCTACAGGTACATGCTTGTAGTGGTGTGCCTATTTTCTCACTGAATCGAAGCTGCTCCATGTTCACACCCCGAAATCCTCTGTGCTGTGAAATTTCACGTCGGAGAGGTATTCCCACAGTGTGGGGTGTGCTAGGTTCTGCGATCTGATAACATACCTCACTTCGTAAATTAAATGTTTGAGCATATTGCAGCCCTGCTGGGGATTAAGCATATGTTTTCCTGCGCTTATCATCTGGAAGCAAACAGGATTTGTGAACGCCTCAATGGCTTGAGGAGAAAATTGCAAAAGTAAAATAAAATGACACTGAAAAAGATATGGTTTCATTGCCTGCCCATGGCATTATTTGCATTGCTCAATCAGCCTGCATCTGACCACCATTTAACCCACCATGAGGTGGTGACAGGACGACGCATGCACTTCCCACTTGATACTCCCACTAGAGCGCTTACTAGTGTTCTTGGTAATGAAATGTATGAATGTCTCTCTTCGATAATGACTAGTGCTTCTTTTACCTCTGAACAGCTGAAATAGCGGCAGGGGAGGTCGTAGGGCGATGATGAAGATGACACACCAATAGACCCACACAATCTGCTTAAGGCCCCTCTTCTTTATCCAGGGGACCATGTTTTGTTGAGGAATTTCATTAGAACTTGGCACAAGCCCTGCTTCGAGGGACCCTTTACAGTAGAGCAAGCAACAGATAAGGCTCTTAAATTGGTAGGGAAGAAAGCTTGGAATTATCTGTGAGCCGTCAACTCCTGCTGAGGTGAGACCCTATCCCCCCGGCCAAACACGTAGACGATGTATACTTTTAAATCCTTGCAACTTTTAAAAAGCTAGAGCGCATTACTTATGTGACGTATCAAATATGCATGTTGCATATGATTTGTAAAAACGTACATCGTGCTACATGATAGCCCTGGCAAAAGAACAAGAAGTGATTCAAAGAATCCTTGGCAGATCCACAAACTGGGCATATATCATTTCCGTCAGGCGCTCATTTTTTAGTGTGCCATGCCAAATTCAGTTGGGAGAATCTGAACCTTAACTAAAGGCTGCGTGCAGGTGGGGGCCTAACATAGTCAAAATGTTTTTTATACGTCATGATTGGCTTATTGGACAGATAAGTGGTTCTTGAAGCTAGTCTCATACAATCATTGACTAACTCCGCCTCGATAAATCTCTGAAAGATGTTTTTAGCTTTAAGTAAATCGCCGTGAGTCATACCTTGGGGATTCGCTAAACGTCTCCCAATTTCATTTGCACCAAGCATATTTTGACAAGCTGGAACCAAGGCAAAGATGTACCACCTTCGGCCTCCAGTAAGTGGGTTGTAACTTCACGATATGTTTGCTGCTCTGGGACCTACCACAATCTCAGCCAGAAAAATACTGGTCTGATTAGGACTTTTTTCTGAATTGGGTCCAATTCTAAATAGATGGGGATACTCGGGCATGGTTTAGGCAACCCTAAGAGTTTTTTCACAAAAGATGCCAGGCCCAATTTATTGTTGTCCGAGTGGCCCCAAATTTCAGCCCAGTACATAGCTGCTGACTTGACCTGGGCAGAGTACATTGTAGTAGGAGGTAAAATGAAGCCTTGGCCGTGTAAATAGAAAAATCTCAGTATGCCTCACCCCCCACCACACCCCGATATTTTTCCAAAGACAAACTAGATTTGGACATCTGAGAAGGCCAGTTTCCTTGGTCATTGAATCTCACCCCTAGATAAATGGTATTGTTGTACTTGCTTGAGGGAGGTGTTGTTGATGATCAACTTGAGTTTTGCAAATTTACAAAATTTTGGGTGGAAGACCAATGTCTTGCTTTTCTTCATATTAATCTCAAGCTATAGCTCCAAGCATTTCTCTGCAAAAGCCTCCAGTGTGGTCATGAGGCCCTTTACTGATGTTGATAAAAGGACTGCATCGTCTGCAAAGAGAAGTATCGGACAGGCCTCTAGTCCCAGCTTTGGGCAATCAAGACATTTCTTCCTAACGTAACAAACTACTTCATCAATATATATCAGAAAGAGGAGGGGGGCCAGGTTACATCCCTGCCTAATTCCTCTAGTTACTTTAACTGGATCTGTAAGTCCCCCCACCCCACCCCCAACAGACTGCAACGGCATTGTTAGAATAAAGTAGGATTATCTGTAAGAATCCCGCTGGTAAAGAGGGAGATACAAATTTGGCCTTCGTTGCACCAGTCTCACCCTCATTTCAAGGTCACAGATATGAAAGGTGTACATCGTTCCTCCCCCTCTTCTCCCCATCGCTGATGTACTGCAGATGTGAGAAACGCTATTCACTCAGACAGCCATTTAGACCGTATCCTGATGACGTCACGACTGAGACTGTGACATAGATGCGTTAGACATGAAGCACATATGCATTCCTGCATGAAGCTACGCAGAAACTTAGATGAAATTGCTACTAGACAGGGACATGCGTATGACCCACTTAGATAGAGGACAGATACACTTTTGCTATGCAGTAACCGCAAGTCGCACAAGAACACATATTAACTGCTTGCTGACGCTGAATGCAACTAACATGAGTGGCCATGGATGGAAGATGGAAGATTCCAAGATGGAAGCCATAGCCGCATAGAAGTAAATGGAAGACACTGAAAGGGCTTGAGAATATAGAGCGAGGTCTGATATGCTGATTTCGCAGAGACGCTCAGACCAGGCTGCCTGTGCAGTCAGCGTACATATTTTGGCCACGGACAACGAGGTAGAGAAAGTTTCACATTAGCAGAAGAGATAGGACACCTGCATGTGTAAAGGTTGAAAATCCTCAGAAATGTGAGCAGGAAAATTAAGTTTGTGGTCCCTACACCCATGTTCTGAAGCGGAGGAACAGAGCCTATTCATTCGAACCAGACCGAGACCAGTTCCCATCCAACTGACGACAGACGATACAAAAGTAATATTAAGTTGAAAGCTTAATGTTCTGACTCAAGGCCTAAAGGATCGGATATGGTAGCCCTATTGGGTACAGACAGCACCTTTGAGGCTGTTCCCACAACCTTGACATATTGCTCATGGGCTGGTAACTTTCCAAAGCGCCAAGGCTGTGAAGACCCTGACCAATCCCTACTCACCTTCCACGCTAGCTCACACTTTGTTGCAAGACCCTATGGTAGTGTGCTAACCTGACATGTCTGTAGTTGCAACATTTAGGAGGTGGTCCCAGGAGGAGACCCCAAAGGCTATTTAGCCAATGAGAGGACTAACTCTATAGAATTTCCATATGTAGCATATGTAGCCTGCCGTACTAACCAATCCCAATTCATCTTAGACTTTTGCAATGTATGTGGCATCACTTCACATTAAAACGCCATGCAACCAATGAGAAAGTATTGGAAAATAATGCGATGTGCATAACTTGATCCCTGTTTCGAAAGCTTTGAATAAACAGTGCGATGTGCCACATTTTTGGACTCTTCTGTTTTTGAGTGCAGGGGATTTCCCCTGAACCAGTTCCTCTTGCTTGTATTTGGAGGAAATTAACAGACCTCGCCCTACTCCAGGAGAAATAGACATCCACCATTGCGGTGGATAAGGACCTATTGAAGAAGGATTGCCCAGCTTCAGGTTTCCTCACCACGCATATGTTGCCGAAGAGCTTGGTGGTGCAGGCTGTGACCGCAGGCCTGAAGTCCATGTACTTCCCTTCTTTGACCCCTGACAGAGAGCAAGAAGTTGGATGCCATTCTGGAGTGCACGGTTTTCATGTCGGGTAGCCATGCCATGGAGGCTGTGAACACTGGTTGAGCCATAGCCAAGTATACCTGGAGTGACCTCTTTGGTGTGGTTGGGAACTTGCTGATTTTTGTATCACACTTAAATCCGAGTCATATTTATTCAATTATTACTTTATTCTTAGAATTAATCCAAGGTAGTCGGTTTTTTGAGTTGTGCCTTCAAGGTTCCACAAATTTTATTTTATGTTATTTACTGTGTTGTTTTCCAAATAAACATTCACTTTTTATTTGTGTTTCTTGGGTTTGACAACTGGTTAAAAAATATATTTTCTTTAAAAGAAAAAGAGGAATTAAAAAGGAGAAGAGACTAAAATCTCAGACCTAAACCAAAACGATGGTGGTCATTAATAGTGACTCCTGTTATTGGATGGATTCGGAGGTCTGTTTCTTTCGTGTATGAGCTCTGTTCTTCAGTAGGTTTTTTTGGGGAAGAGAAAGAGAAAGATGATCCCTTCTTGATGTTGGGATCTACAAGCAATCTGATGTAGGGATCTTGTCTGATCCAAGTGCATCTATTCAGGTCGCAAAAGAAGCCGATCAATTCTTGCTGGGAGAACTGGGTCTCTAAAATCCAGGAGTGGAAGGTCCCCCCTATAGAGTTATAGAAAAACTCCCATCTATCGGGTCCTAAATTCGGATAACATGTGTTTTCTGTTTCTCGAATCCAAAGGGTTCACTTGCCCACCTTCCACTGGCTATGGAGAACGCTGTAGTCGTGCCGTAGCTTGAACTTGCTGACCCATGAATTGAGAGAGTGTAGCAACAATCTTGTCAGTGACATAAAGGATGCTGCTCACTAGATCTTGTTATCCGAGCTTGCATGACGTGTGGTGTGGGCACAGGTCCTTTCCTGAGGAGACACTCCTGAATGGGGAGAGCAGGGTTTGTTCACAATGTCCAATCTCAGCTTCTGGACATGCCTTTTGTAATGATAATCTTTTTGGAGTCAAGGCTGTAGAGTCCTTGCATAGGATTCATGTGTCCAAAGCCACGGATACGTGCTTGAGCCTAATGGTCCAGCACCTGTCCATGTCCGTACCCAAAAATCATGCTTTTTGAAGCTACCCCTCTTTTGCCCACCATTTCAGGGGTTAGGTATTCTAAATCAAGAAACAGCTGCATTGTACTGCCTGAAAGGGTAGAGCCCATGCAGCACAAAGAGGTTTGCCGCCTCGGTTGTCTCCACATCTGGCCCATTCGCAATGCCCTTTGGACTGGACTTAGTTTATGTGATGCTGGTGGGCGGAAGGTTGTTCCTGTTTGTCTGGGAGTAGATCTCACTACCACAGACCCATGGGCCCTACAGGTTTTACTCAGGAAGAGGTCCTACAGCTTCCGAAAGACTGCCATCGAGCTAATAAACTTTCAGAATGAGGGAGGGGTTGGTATTCTCTTAGTCTGAAGAAAGATAGAGACCTGCGTCCCATCATGGATCAGAGGCTCATGAACTTGTACCTCAAGGATAATTTCAAGATGGTTACCCAAAACCAGACCCTCATGGCCAAGCTGCAGGACTGGTGGTTGCTGCTCGACTCCAGGATGCCTACTTCTGTGTTCCAACCTGTCCTAAGCATAGGAAGTACATATGATTCGTTGTTGGCAATTCCCACTATCAGTTGGAAATCTTACTGTTCTTTCTCTTCTCTGGGCCTAGGGTCTTCATCACCCTGTTGGTGGTGGTTGCGTCTCAACTCAGGCGGAAGAGGGTCCATATCTTCCCCTACCTGGACAATTTGCTCATTGGAGCCCACATTCTGGATCTGATGTCAGAAAGGCTGTACTCATAAACTTTATTTCGGTTAATCAACCATAAAAGTGTACAAAAGTAAAAAGACAATGGGCCTCATCACGTGTTGGGCGGTATCCCGACTTGGATACTGACCAACTTTATTTGCGTTGGGATCCACCTGTCCGGCGGTATTACTGCTGGATCACAGGTTGGGTGCTAAACGTTATTCCCCATTGGGTCCATTGCACCCAATGAGGAATTTGTGCTGCAGTTACTGCCGGTGATATTACCGCTCAGTAATTGTACCGAAAATGGGAAATTCTTCCGGCCTGTTTACTCCCAGCTATGAGCTGGGGGTAAACAAGCCAGACACACGATTGGGCTGGGTGACCACCGCATTTAAAGGCTACCGCCCAACGCATTCGAAATAAAACCAAGATAAAACATGATGAAATCAGCATATCAGAATTAACATGTCCCGACAAAGCATTAAAATCCAACGTAACAAAAAATAAATTGTTGCATTGTTGCAAGTGCTAGTGCTTTACATTATAAATTCAAGTTTTTATACTAACATAGCAGGATGAAGAGCCTCTACAGCTTGAAGCCTCATTTACCATTAACAAGTGTCTGGGCTTCTCTGTAATTCTTGAACTTTTGCCTGTAACCATGCTCTATGTATGTAATGGGCCGTTGATCTAACCACCTGCAAATCTTTACTCTGACCCAGGAGTTTCATGGCATCGTCCAAATATCTGACACCTGCCTCTCAATAGATTGTCCTCAACTTCAGAGTCCTGCTACAGAGCAACAGAAAATGCGTGACTGTCTCATTGCCCTCATCACATAGGGGGCATTTATTTGTGTTGGCTGGTAGCCAATTTTGGGTGAATGAGGCCACCGAGAGAGTCCCCATTCGGAATCGCATATACATGGCCTTTCCATAAGGGGGTAGATCACATCCAGATATAGGGGGTCATTATGAGTTGGGCAGTAAGCGATAACTGGCACCGGCAAGGAGACCGGTGCCGGTAATCCCCTACCGCCCAATTCCTAGGTCTCTTAGCGGGAATCGTAAAGGACGTGTGGTTTGACCACACGTCCTTTACGGGTCCCGCTAAGGGACCAGGGCGCTAATAACGGGCCTGCTATTCGCGAGCCCGTTATTAGCGCCCTACCCATTCCCATTGAGCCGTATGGGGGCTCTAACGGGAATGGGGAATGGTTTGTTCAATGGGGACTTACCGGTCCCTCCAGGGTTGGAATGCACCGGCAAGTCCCCATTGAACAAGACCGGTGCCAGACCCGGTATTGGAGGCAGCCAGTTTGTACCCCGGTTTATGCCTCCAGTCAAGATAATCTGGCCCCAGTTTCAAGCTCGAGGCAACAACCAAAAGGCAGTTGTTACTTCTCTGCTCAACCCTTTTCTTCATGTTATGGATCGAGGATGAACCCAAAGATGATGGGTGTGTCTACACTTCGCTTAAAAGAAGGTCCTGAACGGCTGTACTGAACATGGTCTGTTGCACAGTTTAAGCTTCTGCCAGAACTTCAAAATGTCCCATGTCTCTCCGTCCGAGTCCCTCCACTTCATCCGCGCAGTCTTGCATACCCCATGGACATGGCTTAACCTCCCAAGGATTGGGTTGCAATGATGCATGTATGTTTTTCATGCCTAAGGCTGGTTCAAGTCTCCCCCTTTGTGTGCCTCATGGCTTCCTGCATTGACAGTTACAGAGGCACAGTTGTGCATGCGGTTGCTCAAGTGGCTGCTTCGATGTCGGTGATCTTGGTTCCAGGGCTTTACATGTAAGATATTATAAATGAAGCTGCAGACTTCAAGCTACATCCACTTTATTTAACAGTAATCAACAGGATATAAACCAACTATAACGTGAGCAGCCCCAGCCTCTTGTTCCAGCCCTCAGGCTGCTGCTACATCAACTGTCCCTTTCATAACCTAACAGTTTGTACACCTCCAGAGTTCTAGGGATTTCCTGGAACATAATTGAACAATCCAGATTTATAACAATGCAATTCAAAACATGTGTATATATACAACTATTTACATATTAGTCATTTACAAATCAGTCTTCTGCACCTAACAGATATTATTTACACATTGTCAGAAACCTGAAGGTGTCTCCCTCGCTAGTTCCCGGGGATCTGTCCTCCAGGTGGCCAGGACAATGCCATCGCTGTTGGATCCATTTCCTGGGGGTGGACCAGTGAGGAAGGATCACCTAGTGTTTGGGGAGTCGGAGTGTGACATCGATGGGTGAGGTGCGGTTAAACCTTCTTTCAACACCATTTCCCCATCCTACCACATAGGATATTCCAAAACACTGTCTCTCCCCCAACTTCCCTGTTCTGTCACAAACACTTCAGCACTACACAAAAGACAACTGACTAACACTGAAGCCATTTACCTGACATGTCCCAAAATAAGGGTCAGGCAAAGTCAGGCAATTGACCAGAATCACAAACACCTGACGGCCCTTTCCCATCCCCACAGGGATAAAAGATGGGGCACAAGAGCACAAGAGGAGCAAGGCAGACAGCACGACATGACAGATAACTCAACACAGCAGTTCAAGAGGAGGAGAAAGACGGTGCATACAGAGTCAACGGTACCCCGAGACCCTCCTCTGCTGATTACCAAGCCGGGGAAAGACGATTGTCTCGATGGTACCAACGTTAACTCCAAAGAGAAAGAAGCCAAACGGTTCATCACAGCCGGTGAATCGATAAGAAACCGAACTGTGTTGAGTGAAAAGTAGCCAACGGCTAAAATGAACTTTGAAAGGTTTAAAGCCACTATTGATGAAAGAGGGGGGAAACCAGCAACAGGGGAGTCCGGCACCACGTGGGTGCTCACACAAGAAACTCTGGGCTATTACCCAATGGTAGAAACGACCGTATCTAGAAGCCCTATCTAACGACCGTATCTAGAAGGAAGAGGCGAAAAGAGGTCATACAGAGGTCTTGTAAAATCCTCTGTACCTTTGAAAGTCTTTGACCAACCGATGATTGCAAAGCTAAGGGAAATGAATCCTGCTTGGTGAAATCAGCGCATGAAGAGTGTGTTGTAAAAGTTGGCAAGAGTTTACCCGGCTGTCATGATGCCTACCCCCAGGGAACTAGACCAGGTCCAGCAACCCCGGAAGCAGGCATCACTTTATTTTGAGCAAGCCCAAAAACCCCTGCTAGGGGCTGTTTGGGTGCGGTCCTGGCACCTATGGCGCCAGGCTCATATGGTGAGGCAGTCCTGGCGCCTATGGCGCCAGGCTCATAGAGAAGAACTTACCTGATGCAAACCATGCTGCAAGCTTACATGGTGCAGACCATGCTGCAGAGCTCCAAGCCAAATGAGGCTTGGAAGGGGCTATTTTACCTAGGGACTATTTTTTACTCGGGTGGGGCTGGGTAGGAATACTTAGCTGGGACTACTTTGGAGGCTATTTAAACCACGCCCGAAGAGCAGCACACGCTTCGCGTTATTCTGCATCCAGCAGCGTAACGCTCGCCCTGTCTGCAAGCCTGCATCCAGTCTTCTGCCACGCCCGCCTCGAGTCTGCAGCTCCTAGAAAAAGGGAGGAACAGAAGGAGAAAAGATTAGAATAAGAGCAAACCTTCGATCCTTACCTGAATTCCGGATCCACCGCGCCTTCGAGCTGGAAGAAAGAAGCATTTTACACGCGCCGCCTCGCCTGCTGCAGCACCACGCTGAACTCACCGGCCTTCGCAGCATCCTCACGATCCATTGCATCCTTCTGCACGTTCCCGCCGCATTCTGACACCTAAGGGAAACACAAGAACAGCAAAGGTGAGCCAAGGAAATAAACAGAGGCAATAGTAACTACCCCCATAGACTTACCTGATTACCGCCGGGGGTACTATTCCTCTTCACGGGTCGGCGCAATCTCCATTGCATCCTCGCTGTACCCCGGCCCCTAAGGGGAACAAAAGGAGAACAAGGTGAGACAATGGGACAAATAAGGGGAACTCTTCTCACCGCATTCTCACCGCATTAGACTTACCTAATTTTACCACCGGAGGCATAATTCCCTGAACTTCATATTTTCTCTCCACACCTGAATAAGGGAACAAGCAACAGGTTACATTCTGGCCTTATTTTATTGAACTGTGTAGGATAAGCCAAATCCTTACCTGAACTTCGTCAGCTACTACGAGGAACCCTTCGCTGGGGTCAAGCTGCAAACTGCAAGGAATCGGACAAGAGTGAAAGTCAGACATGTGAACTCTTACGAACTACATACTTTTCGGAGTCAATATTGTTCTGGAACTCACCAATTCCTTCGAACCAGTGAAGCAACTGGTTATCAACGCGACCCTGCGCTCAATGCAGGATGGAGAGCTCATCTTTTCAAAACAACGGGAGGGTTATTCCTACGGGCCAAGCAAACGAAGCTAGGTGGGCCAGTCCAGTCCGTCATCTCGGCCCTACGCGTCACTTTGGTGGAGACTGCAGCTGTCCAGTTCAGATCGACGCCTCTGTGGGAGCCAGGTGAGAGTAACAGAACGCAAAGCCTACCCACAAATTCCCACCCGGGCGTTATGGATATCTCAGAGACTGACCAATTGGCCCAATTACTAGGGGAACTGAGGGCTGAAGTGCATTCCGCCTGTCAAGAAACCAATGCTCTTAGGAGAGAACTGATTTTGTCAAAGGAGCAAATTGATGACCTTGCTAGGCAACTATTGCAAAGCCAGGCTGGACAAGCACCCCTACCTGGTTCCGGGGGAAATCCAGCTCCTGTGTTATCGAGTAACGCTGTGCAAATAAACCTACCAGGAAATATTCCATTAGCTCCACCCGAACGATTTGCCGGAGATCCCAAAAGATTAGCTGTGTTTATGAACCAATGCCGCCTGAACTTTTTATGCAGACCTGGAGCCTTCCCAAGCGATCAAGCCAAGGTAACCTTTGTATTGTCATATCTCAGCGGCAGTGCAGCTGATTGGTCAATTCCACTAGTCACTCAGGATGATCCAATTCTTCGGGATTTTCAGGGCTTTCAAGCTAGCATGGAAAGACTATTTGCCCGGCACTCCCAAGGACAGGCCCTGGATAACGAACTTTTGTCCCTACGACAGGGTAAGCAGGACCTTCTATCCTACATCGCGACCTTTAATAGGTTGATAGTGGAAACTGGATGGCCTGAGGTAAAATGAATCACGTTATTTCATTGAGGGCTTCGAGGAGAACTGAAGGATGTCTTGACTCAAGTCGTGAACCCACCTCAAGACTGCGCTGAATATATAGACTTAGTGGTCCAGTTAGATCACAGACTTCAGAACAGAAAGGCTGATCGAGCCAAGTTTGAGAATCGGTTGTTGGTCAAAACCCACGCTAACCCCAAAGGAGCAGATGCTTCAGAACCCATGCAAATGGACCCTTAACCCAGAAGGAAAGAGAAAGGAGACGACAAATGAAATTGTGTCTATATTGTGGAACTTCTGGGCATTTTCTACGGGATTGCCCTGTAAAACCACCTAAGAAGGTCGTAGTAGCTGCTGATAAAAGCCATATGGAGTCGGACTTGGGAAACAACCACGCCCCGACAAGCGTAGAGGTCCGCTTGCCGAGCTTGAAGAAGGATACTCAGACCTCGCATTTCATCATACCAATGGTCCTCGTAGATCCAGAGCAGCCATCGCGTATGCACGCAGTAAGGGCATACATTGATAGCGGGGCCATAGGAAACTATGTGGACTATGACTTGGCTTCCAGGATGAATCTACCTCTCTGACGAAAAACCACCTCCGATATCATCACCATAGTCGATGGAAATGAAATTGCCTCTGGGCCTGTAACTCATTCCACCGCAGAGATGACACTATTGGGTCAGGATGGGCATCGAGAGACTATTGTGTTTGATCTAATCAAAGCCCCACAGTTCCAAATACTAGGGATACCTTGGTTGAAAACACATAATCCTTGTATTGATTGGCGAGAGAAGAGAATAACCTTCCCGGATTGTGCACAAACCTGTTACCCAAAGAAAAATCAGAACGCAGGCCTGGCCACAGTAACCACAGCAGTCATGCAACTACCTCCAGAATACCAAGAATTCCAGGATGTCTTCCAAAAGGAACAGGCAAACACCTTACCTCCTCACAGATCGTACGATTGTCAAATCAATCTCATATCCGGTGCACAACCCCCTTGTAGCAGGATCTATGCCCTTACGGAACCTGAGAACCTTCACCTATGACAATATTTAGACCAGTACCTTGCCAATGGCTTTATTCGCCCATCCAAGTCCCCTGCATCTTCAGCTTTGTTCTTCGTGCCCAAAAAGGAAGGTGACCTCAGAACGTGCATAGACTACCGCGCATTGAAACAGATAACTGTTAAGAACGGATACCCATTGCCTCTGATCCCTGAACTACTAGACCAAGTGAAGGACGCCTGTATACACTAAATTAGATCTCCGGGGGGCATACCATCTGGTACGTGTAAAAGGGGGCGACGAATGGAAGACTGCTTTCCGCACAAAGTATGGGTTATTCGAATACCAGGTGATGCCTTTCGGGTTGTACAATGCACCAGCAGCCTTCCAATACTTCATGAACGATGTCCTTTGTGAACTCATTGACATTTGTGTCATCGTGTATATCGATGATATTCTAGTATACTCCTCTTCAGAATCTGACCATGTGAAGCACGTCGGAGCAGTCCTTGAAAAATTGCGCCAGCACAAACTATATGAAAACTAGAAAAATGCATTTTTCATGCCACAGAAGTTGAATTCCTTGGGTTTATCCTGACCCCAAAGGGAGTCCGAATGGACTCACGAAAGGTGGACGCAATCCTTAAGTGGCCATCACCAAGTTCAGTTAAAGGATTACAAAGCATGCTCGGCTTTGCCAATTTCTACCGCAGATTCATCCCAGATTTTTCACATGTTGTACATCCCATCACAGTACTCTTGCGAAAAACCCGCGCCCTGAACTTCCATAAAGTGGAAACTGATGCATCCAGTCTAGCCATGGGAGCTGTCCTGTCTCAAAAGGACCCTGAAACTGGCCAGCTTCACCCAGTAGCATTTGGTCCAGAAAGTTCTCGGCACTCGAGTTAAACTATGTGGTTACCGACAAGGAGTTAGCCATTAAATCCGCCTTCAAGGCTTGGCGGCACTATCTTCTCAGTGCCAGGCATACCATTACTGTGATCACCGATCACCAGAACTTACAGTATTTAAAAACAGGCAAGGCCCAATCGTCACGTCAACTCCGATGGGCATTGTTCTTTGCAGAGTTTGATTTTGTGATAACCTATCGACCAGGTTGTAAGAATGGTAAAGCAGACGCCTTATCCAGAATAGGGATGGGAGATGCAGAAGTGAACCCAGAACCAGTACCTATAATTTCCGAACAAAGGATCCTTGGCATGACTACTCTACAGACACTAGAGGACATTCAGGTAAAGATCCAGCAACTCTTTGATCCTACAGCCCTGCAGGACTGGGTAAAGAAAGGCCCGGACTACTCTGTCACCAATGATCTGCCTTATTACCAAGGGCAACTGCTTCTGCCACACAAGGAACTACAAGAGCTGGTCATGTCCCGTTGTCATGATACCCTAATGGAGGGGCACCCAGGTATTGCAAAAACTAAAGCTAAAATTAAAAGACAATTCTGGTGGCCCACCTGGCGGAAGGATATTAAATCATTTGTGATGTCTTGTGGCATTTGCGCCCAAAAGAAAAGTCAAAAGAAAAAACCAGCTGGACTCTTACAACCTTTAGACATTCCGCCTACACCATGGCACACCTTATCGTTAGACTTTATTACTGATCTACCTCCTTGTAATGGGTTTAACACCATTCTAGTTATTGTGGATCTTTTTTCCAAGATGGCCCACTTTATTCCTTTAAAAGGACTACCTTCAGCCTTAATCCTGGCCAAAGAATTCCTCGAAAACATTCTTCGCATACATGGATTTCCGTCTGTGTTGGTCTTTGACCGGGGCAGTCAATTCATTTCACATTTTTGGAAGAAATGTTGTCAATTGGCGCAAATCGACGTGAGATTATCAACCAGTCACCACACCCAGACCGATGGTCAAACGGAGAGGACCAACCAGACTCTTGAACAATACCTGCGTTGTATGTTACATCAAACTGAGAGTAATTGGAAGGACATCCATTGGATCCCCGAATATGCATACAATAATTCAATACATTCTGGAACAGGACAAAGTCCCTTTTATACCCTATATGGGCACCACCCTCGAACCTCAGACCTTGACTCACCCCAACACTTAGAAATGCCCGCAGTGGACCATCTACACGCTACGATTACACAAGCCTTTAAGGAGGCAACTGCACATTTGAAACAGGCGAAGGAGAAATATAAGAAAGATGCTGATCAGCATAGAAGTGATACTCCACAGTACCAGATAGGGGACCAAGTATGGTTGGCTACAAAACACATACCTCTCAAGGGAACGCGGACCTTTAACCCTAGATATTTGGGATCTTACTCTATTAAGGCCATTATCAACCCGGTGGCCATCAAGTTGGACTTACCTGCTAATATGCGAATTCATCCCGTCTTTCATGTGCCACTTTTGAAGCCAGTGCAACCAAGGACAAGACTAACCAAGCCACCAGACCCCGTCCTTATAGACGGGGAACCCGAATATGAAGTTAAGAACATCCTGGACTCCAAGATGGTGAAGTTAAAACATTTTTATTAAATCGACTGGAAAGGTTACGGACCACAGGACAGGTCTTGGGAACCTAGTGACCACGTGCATGTACCTCGATTGGTGAAAAGATTCCACCGAAATTTCCCAGACAAACCAAAACCACAGGGAAGAACGACTTTAGGAGGGGCCTTGGGGGAGGGGAGGGGAGTGCAGTCATGATGCCTACCCCCAGGGAACCAGACCAGGTCCAGCAACCCCGGAAGCAGGCATCACGTTATTTTGAGCAAGCCCAAAAACCCCTGCTCGGGGCTCATATGGAGAGTCAGTCCTGGCGCCATAGGCGCCATGCTCATAGAGTAGAACTTACCTGATGCAGACCATGCTGCAAGCTTACCTGGTGCAGACCATGCTGCAGAGCTCCAAGCCAAATGAGGCTTGGAAGGGACTATTTTACCTAGGGACTATTTTTTACTCGGGTGGGGCTGGAGAGGAATACTTACCTGGGACTACTTTGGAGGCAATTTAAACCAAGCCCGAAGAGCAGCACACACTTTGCATTATTCTGCATCCAGCAGCGTAACGCTCACCTCGTCTGCAAGCCTGCATCCAGTCTTCTGTCACGCCCGCCTCGAGTCTGCAGCACCTAGAAAAAGGGAGGAACAGAAGGAGAAAAGATTAGAATAAGAGCAAACCTTCGATCTTTACCTGAATTCTGGATCCACCGCCCCTTCGAGCTGGAAGAAAGAAGCATTTTACACGTGCCGTCTCGCCTACTGCAGCACCGCGCTGAACTCAATGGCCTTCGCGGCCTCCTCACGATCCGCGGCATCCTCACGATCCACCGCATCCTTCTGCAAGTTCCCGCCGCATTGTGGCACCTAAGGGGAACACAAGAACAGCAAAGGTGAGCCAAGGAAATAAACCGAGGCAATAGTAACTACCCCCATAGACTTACCTCATTACCGCCGGGGGTACTATTCCTCTTCACGGGTCGGCGCAGTCTCCATTGCATCCTCGCCGTACCCCGGCCCCTAAGGGGAACAAAAGGACAACAAGGTGAGACAACGGGACAAATAAGGGGAACTCTTCTCCCCGCAATAGACTTACCTAATTTTACCGCCGGAGGCATAATTCCCGGAGCTTCATATTTTCTCTCCACACCTGAATAAGGGAACAAGCAACAGGTTACATTCTGGCCTTATTTTATTGAACTGTGTAGGATAAGCCAAATCCTTACCTGAACTTCGTCAGCTACCACGAGGAACCCTTCGCTGGGGTCAAGCTGCAAACTGCAAGGAATCGGACAAGAGTGAAAGTCAGACATGTGAACTATTACGAACTACATACTTTTCGGAGTCAATATTGTTCTGGAACTCACCAATTCCTTCGAGCCAGTGAAGCAACTGGTTATCAACGCGCCCCTGCACTCAATGCAGGATGGAGAGCTCATCTTTTCAAACCATCAGAAGAATATTCCTACGGGCCAAGCAAACGAAGCTAGGTGGGCCAGTCCAGTCCGTCATCTCAGCCCTACGCGTCACATTGGTGGAGACTGCAGCTGTCCAGTTCAGATCGACGTCTCTGTGGGAGCCAGGTGAGAGTAATAGCGGCAGAGGGAAGCTGACAAAATGGGGCGAAGCCTGGAGAATTCTTTGAAAAGACATTAAGACTTGTGTAAGTAAGAAAAGCCACAGTGAACCCGAAGAAGGGAGGCTGATGTCTGAAAGGGATCGGAGCCCGAAAGAGGGAGATCCAGGGGTGGAATGTTATCACCCAAAGTTCATTGGAAAAGGAACTGTTTAGTTGATTTGTTGAATATGATTTGTGAAGGGTCTAAGCCCGGAAGAGGGGGACGCAGGGGTGAAGCCATCGCCCAAAGTATACGTGGAACAGAACTTTGTGTTATTTTTGGCTACATCAGGCCTCAAAGGCAAGAGACTTTTTATTGAAAAGAGACTTAACCATGGAAGAACCTAATTGCTGGTACGAAACTGTCAGCTCGTGCTGGGAAAGCTTGAGTACGTGCTGTGCTCAGGAGAGATCAATCTTGCCCTGTGCTCAAAACGTGGGGAAGAGACACCTCTGGCAATCACTTGCCGACTTATTATTTGTGAACACTTCTTTCTTTATTGAAAACCCTATCCCACACTTTTTATGTAATTAGGTGTAAGGATTTGCCAATGTTTTTTTTTTTAGTATAGGCCTTTTACTTTGACAAGATACCACAAGGACTGGCTTATTTTTTACATTTGATAGTCGAAGCTTGCTCCCATTTTAGATTTAGGTTTAGGTTAGGTGTTTTTCCACTCTGCATTTACAGTTTAATAAACACCCTTAAAATGTAAACGCTTGTGTCTGTCTTTACTGTTGCCACAATGCGTTCCTTACATATGGTGTCAGGGTGGGATGCGACTCAATTGAAACAAATTTGGGAACCCTACAATTTCAAAAACTTAAGTCAGAGAGCCTCTAACCCTTCTCTCGCCACCAAGGTATCAAGACGGTTTGATTTCGAATGGATTGTGTCCACCAACGCATTCCACATCTTTGACATGTAATGTCCACAGCTGTGCACTTCGGAAACATTTTTGTCAGAGGGCGTCGGGCCCATGTCCCTCGAGGGCCTCCGTCAGGGACGACGTCACAGGATGTTATGAATAGGACGCACGGCGCCCGTAGCCTCAGTTCAGTTTTTTCCACGAACGTGTTAACTTCGTGAGAGTCAGCGCGCCTTGTGTGTTTTCTTCATTGAAGATGTCTTTCTCGTCGACCCCTCCGACTCCACGGTCCGGCTTCAAGACCTGCTGGAACTGCAAGTCTAAGATGTTGCTCACCGACCCCCACCGCATTTGTTTGTGGTGCCTGGGCGAGTTGCACGACAACGACGACTGCTCGAAATGTCAGTCGCTGACTGCCAAGGCCTTGCGGTAGCGGAAGGGGAAGCTCCAGGTAGGTTGGGGCTCTAAACCCGTTAAGTCCCGGACTTCCAAGTCCAAGGGGGTTTCCACGGATGACTCGAGGGGCGACTCTCCTTGTCGGAAGGATTCCTGTGGATCTCGGTCCCGCAGTGGTTCTCGCCACTCGTCTTCCTCGTCCTGGCACTCCAGGAAGCGCCATCACCGGTCGCCTTCCCCGTCGTCCTCAGAGGATGGTGCCTCAAGGAAGGTTTCGTGCCCTACGAAGTCCTTGACTCCGGAGGAATGGGCGGCGCTTAAGAAATCCATGATGGGGATTTTTCAATCGCAGGGCACGGTTCCGATCGCACCTTCTGACGAAGCTGGCCAGGATCGGTCTCGTTCCGTGGCTCACACACTTTCGGGCTCGGGTTTGCGACGCAACACTCATCGGGAGCCGTCCAGGTCCTGTACGGGCAAGGAATCGAAGGGTCGCAAGAGATGTGTCTCTAGGTCTCGGTCCTCATCCCCAGCGCGACCGCAGCAACCTATTGAGGGCTTGGGCCGACGTTCAATCGTTCGGTGCCTGTTTGTCCGATTCGGACATCGACGCTTTGCTGTCGTATCAGCCCACTACACCGTCGGCACCTGTGTCGACGCCGAAGCCTTCAGCGATCACGACGTCGAGGTTGTCGACGCTCTCTGCGCCTTTGTGGATTTTTGCCGTTGGAGTACCCAGACATCGTGGATCCTCCAAGGAAGGCTACATCGAAGTCAGTGAGGCCGGTTATGGCCTCCAGGCCCTCTTCTGTCCCCAGACCTGGGTTTCAACCCCCTCTGGATGGTATTTTTGAAGAGGAGGAAAGGTCTGAGCTTGAGGAACTTTGTGACCTTGATGATGCTCCAATTTTTTTCTGGTAACAGTCAGTTGGAGGAGTTTGGTAGACCTGAGTCTCGGGATCATGCAGAGTCTTCTTATAGGAGACTAATGGCGCGAGTCTCAGAGTATCTGGGCTGGTCTTGTCCTCCGGAAGACTTTGTGCAGGATGATCTGACCGACATCTTGGATCAAGGTCCATCCTCTGACCCTGTTTTGCCATTTCATTGTACCTTACAGAAAAGGGTGGCAGCTGCTTGGCAGTCCCCGGAACTGTGAATAAAAATCTAACTAAGAAATACCGCCCTTGCGTTGGCGACCCAAGCTATTTATCTACTCACCCCTCTCCTGAGAGTTTGGTGGTTCAGGCGGCTACGGCCACATCGAGGCAGGCGACGTACCCTACCATCTCTCCGGATAGGGATGACAAGCGCTTCGACGGTTGGACCCGGAAGGTATTTTCTGCTGGGAGCATGGCCTTGAAATGGGCCATCTCCACGTGTGCCTTGGCAAGGTTTTCACACACTCTGTGGAATTGTGTTTCCTTGGCGGCTGAGCATATTCCCAAGGGGGAAAAAAGGGATGGTCTCCTTGCTCTCGTGCAAGACGGCAAGGATGCCATGTGGGAATCCCTTCAGTCGGGTTTGGATACTGCCGACAGTGTTAGCCGATCCATGGCTGCGAGCACCGTGATAGGCAGATTTGCGTGGTTGCAGACGTCGGTGTTTGCTCCGAATGTGCAGGCCTGTCTTCTCAACATGCCCTTTGATGGCGCACTTTTATTTGGCAGCAAGGCTGACGAGAGCCATGAGAGGTTGCATACCTCAAAAGCTGTGTCAAAGTCTCTGAACGCTGCGGTGCGTCAACCTCCGTCTTTTCGTCCTAGGGGACAGCAGTGGAGGGGAGGTTCCTTTTGGTACTACTCCTCCTTTGGTAGTATGAGAGGGGCTGCCAGTCAAAGGGGCAAGCGGAAAGGTACCCATGGTGGACAGGGAAATCGTGGTGCCAGAGCTGCTCGTCACCTGCCTCTTTGCCTTCAGGCACTGCCGCAGCCGCTTCCAGTCATGAGGCCATGTCCCACGGTTCGCCGGTTGGGGGCAGACTGTCTCAGCATCTCGAAGAATGGCAGGCCATTACTTCAGATGCGTGGGTGTTGGATAGCCTAGCCCACGGCTACTGTCTTCCCTTCCTTCAGTGACCTCACAACAATCCACCGGGGAAACTCTCTTTGAAGCTTCTGGATCCACTCCTTGCGCAGGAAATCTTGTCCCTGCTGGGGAAAGGTGCTTTAGAACTGGAAGGTGCTTTAGAACTGGTGCCTGTAGCAGAGAGGGACAAGGATGGTATTCCCCTTATATTTTGATCCCAAACAAAGACAGGGGTTTGAGACCCATCATGGACTTGCGTTGGTTGAACAAACTCCTCCAGAAGGACAAGTTCAAGATGGTCACTCTCAAGTCCTCCAGGCCCTTCAACTTCAGGATTGGTTGTTGTCTCTGGACCTCAAGGTTGATTACTTCCATGTGCTGATCCATCCCGTGCACAGGAAGTACCTGGGGTTTGCGGCTGGTGACTTGCACTTTCAGTTTCAGGTCCTGCCGTTCGGATTGACCTCCGCCCCGAGGGTCTTCACCAAGCTCATGGTGGTGGTGGCAGAGTACCTCATTCGAGGGGGGATTCATGTCTACCCCTACCTGGACGACTGGATGATCCGGGTGCGCTCTCCCAAGCTAGCTTTGGATCATCTCAGTGTCACCTGCCGCACCCTCCACAGGATGGGATTTTCCCTGAATTTCAAGAAGTCGCACCTGACATCTTCCCAACAGCACCAGTACATCTGGGCTGTGTTGCGTACGTCCTTGGGGAAGTGTTCGCCTCCCAAGGTAAGGGCTCATCACATTGTGCAGATGGTGGACAAGTTTGAACATGCCCAGAGTCTCCCGGCTTTCGAATTACTCAAGTTGCTCAGCCTCATGGCTTCCTGCATTTTCCTGGTGCCAGAGGCCAGGCTGCGGATGAGATCCCTGCAATGGGTCCTCAAGATGCAGTGGTTGCAGTTCTCTGGCAAGATGACGGATCCTGTTCGGATCCCACGCCTGGTCTCCCAGGACCTTCTGTGGTGGGTGAACGAAGGGAACCTTATGAAGGGGGAACCGTTTTGGCAACTGTGGCCGCAGGTGACTGTAGTGATGGACGCTACCCTTACAGGATGGGGCGCTCATGCCAACAACTTGACCGCCAACGGTCGTTGGTCTCTGTCGGAGTCCAGACTCCACATCAATCTGTTAGAGCTGAGAGCCATCAGGCTAGCCCTGAAGGCTTTTCTGCCCTCGGTAAGGGGGTAGAGTGTCCTGGTCATGACGGACAACACAGTGGCCATGCATTACCTTAACAAAAAAGGGGGGGCAGGGTCACTCCCGTTGTGCAGAGAGGCAATGCAGCTCTGGTTCTGGGCCATCCAGCAGGAAATTTCGATCTCGGCAGTTAATATGGCCAGCAACGAAAATGCAGTGGCTGACGCTCTCAGCAGGCAGAGCACAGTCTCTCACGAGTGGGAGTCGGTTCAGGAAGTCCTTCAGGAGATCTTCGCCCTTTGGGAAACCCTGCAAGTGGATCTCTTTGCCACCAGTGTCAACTGGAAGTGTGAACGATTCTGCTCCAAGGAATTTCCTCTAAGAGGAGCCTTAGGATACGCGTTTGTGGTGGGTTGGTCATTCACACTGCTGTACGCGTTTCCTCCAGTCCCCGTCATTCCTCAAGTGTTGTGGAGGTTACGGAGGTTTGGTTCCCACATGAACCTCATTGCTCCAGATTGGGCCAGGAGAGCGTGGTACCCGGGCCTTCTAGAAATGTCCATCTGCCCTCCACGTCGTCTTCCCCACCGAGAGGTTGAGGTATAAGGATTGGGACCTCCCGGATGACGTGATGAGGTGTTGCTTTCGGCCAGGCGGCCTGCAACAAAATCCCTGTACCGTTGCTGTTGGCGTAAATTCTGCGACTGGTGCTGGGATCACAATGTTGATCCTTTCCAGTGCTCCTTTCGTATGGTTTTGTCTTTATTGCTTTCCTTGGCCCACAGGGGCCTTCAAGTGTGTACCATTAAAGGTTCCCTGGTGGTGCCGTCTATCTTTAAGCGCTCGTCTGAAGAATGTTCTTACTTTACGATTCCTTTGACTTCTCAGTTTCTTAAAGGACTGACTAATGTATTTCCGCCGTCTCCTTTCCAGGTGCCGGTTTGGGATTTGAATTTGATTTTGAGATTTCTCGTGGGTGCTCCGTTTGAACCTTTGCACTCTTGTCCTTTGAGATTACTGTCCTTCAAGACTGTGTTCTTGGTTGTGGTTACTTCCACTCGCAGAGTGAGTGAATTGCAGGCACTTTCAGCTAACTCACCCTTTACTGTGTTTCATAAGAAAAGGGTTGTGCTGCGAGTAAGTCCTTATTTTTTACCTAAGGTAGTCTCTGAATATCATTTCATTCAAAAGGTGGTTCTTCCATCTTTCTACCCTCCTCCTCATCCTGACATGGAAGAGGAGCGTCTCCATCGGTTAGATCCTAGGAGAGCTCTTAGCTTTTACATTTCTAGGTTGTCCAGGGTCAGAGTGGACAATCAACTCTTTGTAGGATATGCTGGACACCGATTGGGCCAGGCTGTTACCAAACAGACCTTGTCCAGGTGGATTATCCTTACCATTACGGAGTGTTACCGGTTGGCGGGTAAAGACCCTCCTGAAGGGTTGAGAGCTCATTCCACTAGGGGCGTGGCTACTGCCACCGCCTTCCAGCGGGGTGTTCTATTAGGAATATTTGTGATGACGCTAGTTGGGCTTCAATCCATGCATTTGCAAAACATTATTCCCTGGATACAATCCATGGTCAAGTTATGGCCTTTGGGAAGGCAGTTCTTTACTCCGCAATCTAATTGGGTATTCTAAATTCTTTTCCCTCCTCCATTTACTGGTACTGCTTTGGGAGTGTGTCAAAAATGTGGAATGCGTTCGAGGACACAATCCATTTGAAGAACAAGTTACTTACCAACTGGTAACGTTCTTTCGACTGGGTGTTCCTCCAACGCATTCCACATCGCCCTCCCAACCTGCCCCTCAGGATAATTTCCTGTTCGATTGCAGCTTCCGTTTCCACAAGGCTAAGTGCAGTCCAGCAGTTATCAGAATGGTGTGTCACATTCTGGGGAAAAAAACTTAAACTGAGGCTATGGGCGTCGTGCGTCCTATTTGTAACATCCTGTGACGACGTCCTCGACGTAGGCTCTCGAGGGACATGGACCCGACGCCATCAACGCAGGACGCCCTCTGCCGAAAAATGTTCCGAAGTGCACAGCTGTGGACATTACATGTCAAAGATTTGGAATGCGTTGGAGGAACATCCAGTCGAAAGAACGTTACCAGTTGGTAAGTAACTTGTTCATTTGTAGCAGTAGGGAAGCTACCATTCCCCTTGGGAAAAGAGCAATGATTCCTACAGACTTGGTTTTGATACCCCCTCCGGGGTGTTGCGTTCGATTGGCCTCAAAATCTGGCCTAGCATGGAAGTTCGGGATAGAATTTTGCAGGCGTTATTGATCCCGACTTTAGGGGAGATGCGAAGGTTCTCTTACACAAAAACTTGGCGAGATCTCTTTTGAGGTACATCGGGGAGATCAAATTGCCCAGGGAATTTTGGAAAGTGGTCTATTTCCTCAGTTTGAAGAAAGTGAACCAGATGAAACAAAAACCGGTAACTTAGGCTTTGTGGAAGCTGATGAATCGGTTAACATCAAAGAAAGGAAGGAAGGGAGAGGAATCCACCATCTATCCCGACCGAGCCTTCGGCAAGCAAAATTACCCAGTTCTCGCTGAAGCATTTTTGCAAGCAGTTCTGGAAGAAGGCGGCTTACAGAAGGGGAGTCCCCTTTTTCTTTCTAAAACAAGGATTGCTTTACAGAAAAAAAAACTCTCCAGAAGGTATGGTAAAAACCCAATTGGTAATACCCAAAAGCCACCGAAAGGTTGTACTAGAAATTGCTCATTCCCATCTTACTGGTGGAAATTTAGGAGAATCTAAATCCCAAGTGCATTTTGGTGTAAAGTTTTAGTGGCCAAGTATCCACGCCGATGTAAAAACTTTAATCCAGAAGTGCAAAATATGTCAAAAGACCAGTACGCACATCCCATCTCCTGCGTCTCTGAACCCGTTGCTCATTATAGAAATCCCCTTTTCAAGAATTGGTATGGACATAATTGCACTGCTTGAAATATCCAGATTGGGCAATAAATATGTCTTTTTGATCGCGGATTATGCAACCTGATATCTGAGGCATTCCCAATGCAAAATAATACCACCCAGCAGATCCTTAAACATCTTCTACCGTACTTCTCCAGGGTCAGTTTTCCCAAGGAAATACTAACGGACCAGGGCTCGAATTTTATAAGTAAGCTTATGGCCGAAGTCAAAGAGCTACTCCACATTCCCACTTTGCGAACTTCTGTGGAACATCCCCAAACTGATGGCTTGGTAGAAAGATTCAATAAAACGTCAAAACTAATTCTCCGAAAACTGGTAGACAAGGATGGGAAATGCTAGGACCGAATGATCCCATGGTCACTATTTGTAGTGAGGAAAAAACCCCAAGCTGCCACAGGTTTCTCTCCCTTTTCATTGCTCAATGGAAGAGAGCCGAGAGATGTCCTGGACATGCTCTGGGAAACCTGGGAAGAATGAGAAGAGGCCCCTATTCCCATTTCACAAACTGCCACCTGAATGCAAGAATATATGAAGTTGGCCCGAGACTGTTTGTGCTCCTGTGGAAAAAGCTGAGAGCCAACAAAAGGCCACTTATGACAGTGAATTTAAGATCATTCTCCATAGGACAGAAAGTACTGGTTCTCTTACCACCCTCCAAGAACAAGCTGGTCTTCAAGTGGCACAGAGCTTATGAAGTATTAGAAAGAACGGGAACGTGTACTTATAGAGTAGCCCAACCGGATAGAAAACAGAAAATACAATTATATCACGGTAATCTCTTGAAAGAGTGGAAAGAGAGCCTGCCAGACACTAATGCCAAAGTACTAGCCTGTCTGGTTCTAGAAGACCTAGATAACTTTGATTTAATTCCTTCTGAGTTATCTACTCAACACCAACAAGACTTAAAGGATGTAGTCACTTCATTTCCCAATGTATTCTCAGACAAACCAGGAACAGTAAAAGGTATGTACCACTATATTAGAACACCTAAAGGTAAGGTGGTACACTTAAAACCATATCGACTCCCAAAAGCTCATACGCAGATGGTGATCGAGGAAGTCAACAAAAAGTTGAAGGCCAACATTATTGAGCCATCCTCAAATCCATGGTCCTCTGCTATCGTGCTGGTCACTAAACCTGACTTTTCCTGGAGATTCTGTATCGACTTCCGCCAAGTTAATGCTATATCGGACTTCGATGACTATCCCATGCCACGTATCGACAACCTTATTGAAAAACTCAGAGCAGCCTCCTTTCTATCTACCCTAAATTTAACCAAGGGGTACTGGCAAGTTCCTGTATATGGACCAGATAAGGAAAAGACCACATTTTCAACGCCGCTACGATTATTCCATTTTAAAGTCCTACCTTTTGGTGTACACGATGTGCCAGCCACTTTCCAACGCATCATGGATCAAATCCTACATCCCTATTCTGATTTCTGTGGTGCTTATATTGACGATATCATCATTTATAGTAAGACTTGGGAGGATTATCTCTTCTATCTTTATACCATCATGAAAGTCCTCAGAAACGCTGGCCTAACTGCTAATCCAGCTAAGTGCAGATTGGCCCAATCAGCCGTAAAATATCTTGGCTTCTTTGTAGGCAACGGGAATGTACAACCACAACATGAGGAGGTAAAAGCTGTCTTAGATACACCAACTCCCAAGACCAAAAGAGATCTTAGAGCTTTTCTTGGGTTAATAGGATACTACAAAGGTTTATCCCCAACTTTTCAGACAAAACAGCCCGTCTGACCGATAAACTTAAACATGCCGAACCCCAGAAACTTCAATGGGATGACGAGGAGGAGATATGTTATAACACCTTGTAGCAGACGCTGTGTCAGAACCCAATCCTAAAGGTAGTCGACTTCTCTAAGGAGTTTGTCTTACAGGCAGATGCCTCCCTTATAGGGTTAGAAGTTGTCCTGTCCCAGGTTTGCGATGGATTGGAACATCCCATATTATTCACCAGCCGCAAGCTGTTCCCACATGAAGAAAATTACTCTGTGTCGGAGGCCCTGTCCATGAAGTGGTCCATTATCAATTTTAGGTACTACCTATTGGGATGAAAGTTCACACTTGTTACAGACCACTCACCCCTACTTTGGATTACCCAACGCAAAGACTCCAACCCTAAGGTTATGCAATGGTTTCTATTGTTTCACTGTGGAACACCGAAAAGGAAAAGATCAGGGAAATGTAGATTTTCTTTCCTCATTCCCCTCTGAAAAAAATTTGGCTACATCACATTGAGGAAGGGTATATGAGAAACCAAAAGGTGTCTCCCTAGCTAGTCCCCAGGGATCTGTCATCCAGGTGGCCAGGACATGGCCATCGCTATTGGATCCTTGGATCCAGTTCCTGGAGGTGGGCCAGTGAGGGAGGATCACCTGGATGGGGGGTTCTTGGGGAGTGGGAATGGGACACTGATGGAAGAGATGCAGTATCCTCCTTCTTTCAACGTCTTTTCCCCATCCTACCACGTAGGATATTCCAAAACACTACCCCCTCCTTTTCCGACACTAACACTTTCGCACAACACGAAAGACAACAGACTAACACCAGAGTCGTTTACCTGAGATGTCCCAATGCAAGGGTCAGGCAAAGTCGGGCAATTGACCAGAATCACACACACCTGATGGCCCTTTCCCTTCCCCACAGGCATAAAAGGTGGAGCACAAGACGAGCCAGGCAGACCGCACAACGTGAGAGCTAACTCAACACGCCAGTTCAAGTGGAGGAGAAAGACAGCAAATACTGAGAGGGTGACAAGGAGAGAAGTGACCTTGCCCTTTCTGACCAAGGCCCGTGAATCCTCTGCAGAAGGAATCATAAAACTGCGAAAAATAGCCAGTGTGTGTTGCAAAAGATTTCAACGGTACCCGAGACCCTCCTCCGCTGATTATCTAGCCGGGGAAAGACGCTTATCTCAGTGGTACCAACCTTGACTCCAAAGAGAAAGAAAGCCAAGCGGTTCTTCACAGCCGGTGAGTCGAGGGGAGAATCGATAAGAAACCAAACTGTTGAGCGAAAAGAAGCCAAGGGCTAAATTGAACTTTGAAAGGTTTAAAGACACTATGGGTGAAAGCCAGCAACGGAGGAGTCCAGCACCACATGCGTGCTCACTCAGGAAACTCTGCGTGATTACCCGATGGTAGAAACTATTGTATCCAGAAGCCCTTGGGAGAAGGCGAAAAGAGGTCAAAGTGGTCATACAGGGGTCTTGTAAAATCCTCTGTACCATTGAAAGTTTTTGGCTGACAGATGATTGCGAAGCTAAGGGAAATGAATCCTGCATAGTGAAATGAGCGCATGAAGAGTGTGTTGTAAAAGTTGGCAAGAGTGAACCCGGCAGAGGAAAGCTGACAAAAAGGGGCGAAGCATGAAGAATTGTTTGAAAAGACATTAAGACCTGTGAAATTAAGAAAAGCCAAAGTGAACCCGAAGGGGGGAGGCTGACGTCTGAAAGGGGTCTGAGCCCAAAAGAGGGAGATCCAGGGGTGGAAAGTTATCCCCTAAAGTTTATTGGAAAAGGAACTGTTTAGTTAATTTGTTGAATATGATTTGTGAAGGTCTAAGCCCGGACAAGGCGGACCCGGGGGTGAAGCCATCAACCAAAGTATACATGGAACAGAACATTGTGTGCGTTTGTTTGGATACATCAGGCCTCGAAGGCAAGAGACTTTTTATTGAAAAGAGACTTAACCATCAAAGAACCTGATGGCTGGTACGGAACTGTCAGCTTGTGCTGGGAAAGCTCAAGTACGGGCTGTGCTCAGGAGATCCACCTTGCTTCAGGCTCAAAACGTGGGGCAGGGAGACCGCTGGCAATCACAGCCTGACTTATTATTTGTGAACACTTCTTTCTTTATTGAAAACTCTATCCCACACTCTTTCTGTAATTAGTTGTAAGGATTTGGCTATAGTCTTTTTTAGTATAGGCCTTTTACTTTGACAAGATGCCACAAGGACTACCTTATTTTTTATTTGATGGTCGAAGCTTGCTCCCATCTTAGATTTAGGTTAGGTGTTTTTCTACCCTGCATTTACAGTTTAATAAACACCCTTGGACTGTGATCACGTGTCTGTCTTTACTGTTGCCACCATGATTTCCTTACAACATGTAACCTAAGACACAGAAGACATTTTTCAGGTCTCAGACACTGTCTCAAGATCTTGTGTGCTGGACCCCGTGAGACAACTTGCTGAGAGGCGCGTTGCTTTGCCAACCCTGTCCCAACTGTCCAAATAAGCACCTGTGTGCCAAAGTCAAGCGCATAACCTTGGCACACAGGTGCTTATTTGGACAGGTTCCGGGTTATCTTAAATAAATGATCACCTTATACACACCTAAAAGATCCCTAAAATGAGAAGGAAAGAACCAGATAAAAAGCACCCTGATCAAATGCTCACAAGGCATGGGCAAAGAGTAGCCCCGATATGGAACAAACTCCCTATCAAGCTAAGACGAGAAAGGAACTACCACAGCTCCAGAAAAAAGCTGAAGACCCACTTATTTAAATGAACTCGCAATCCAGTCCAACCTTGAAAAAAATGAAGATTCAAATAGATTTCCATAAGAGTTTTTGTCTTGTTTGTCTTGTATCCCCTGTTGTGCCCTGATGCATACGGGCTTCGGCGCAGTGAAAACCAATAAATAAATAATTAAAACTGTCTGTGGTCTGTTTTAGGGAGATTTTTTTTCACTTGATAACAGTGTGATGTTAGACAGAAACCTGTGCAGTTCCCTTAGGGACCACTGCAAACGATTTAGGACTACAGGTGGTTGGCAGTAAACCCAATTGGTAGCAGTCTGTACCACCCAGATTTACCTGATAGCTGTGGCTGAGCAGTCAGACTTCTCTCAAGATGAGTCGGGCAGGATAGAGCATACACAATAGGTACAGAGATACAGTAGCACAAGCAAACACTGACCAGAGCTTTGGTGTAAAAGTATATAATTATTTATTTAAAGACACACTTGTAAATTACACTAGCACCAAAAGAGGTAAGTAAATTCAACACAGTCACTATTATATATGTATACAACCCTAATTACTTATTAGACAAGACTTAGTGAGAAACACCACTTATTTTCAGACAGAGGTGAGCGCTTAACATAAGATGGCACTCTAATAAGTTATTTAAAAAGGGAGAGAAAAAGGCAGAGTTATGAAAGCACACAAATCTTTATACTTTTCAAAGAACCACAGTGAGGCAGGTTAGGCAAAGTCTACTGGAGAGCAAGGAAGTTCAAATGCCAGGCCCACTCTTAGAGAGAGCAAGCGAAATGTGTCCAGGATCACACAGTGGGGTTATGCCCAAAGAGTCTTTGTAAATAGTTCACAAAAGATTGAGATCAAGTCAGGAAAAGTTAGTTAACAGGCCCCAGGCTAACCCAGGTTAGAAAGTCGAGGATTTACTGTCACCCCGAATGATCTGTCGCAAGGGAAGCCAGGCGGGACACAGTACCTGAAAATGGGAAGAATGCTCCAGCGGGGGCAGTTGTTCCTGGCAGCGGGTGCAAGTCTGTGTTTCGTCTGGAGGAAGAGGAGGTCTTGACGTGGAAGAAAGCTGAAGGTCGTTGCACTGCCAGGGAAGAAACCAGCCGCAGAGTTTCCCGGTTACAAGGAACCACCCTTTTCTTCGCGGCAGTGGTAAACCGTGGTATTCCGGTTGCCGGGGTGCTTGGCACGGGCAAGGTGGCCACGAGATGGTCCAGGAAGGCGAAAAGCCAGGCAAACTGGTTATCCCCACCGGTCAAAGGAAGAAAACTCTCCGGGCTGGAGATCTCCTCTGTCGTTGGGAAAAGTGGTGAGACTGTTCAGCAGGGCTCCATCGGTGGTGTCGTCGTTGCAGGTCAGCTCGGCTTCTCCCTCCTCGGATTCTTTAGGTCCTGTGGCGACTTCTGAAGTTCCAGTCCCCAAAGCCCTGCTTTTATGCAGAAAACCCCTATTCATTCAGCCTAGCTGTCACTCAAACATGCTAAGTGTTGAGCCTGGCGGCTCACCTCTTGGGCCAATCACACAGGTGCTTATTTGGACAGACTTAAGTTGCCGAGGTAACTCAGTCCAGTGTGCCTAAACCCCCTGCCACACCCCCTGTGGTACCCAGACAGAGTGGCACCACTTTTGGAGGCTTCTGGGGAGAAGCCCGCCAAAAAGTGGAACAAAGGGCTCGACTTGGGTTGGAGTCACAGAAGCGAAAACAAACGCCATTTTGGAACCAAGTTTCAGCAAAAAATACCAACCGGTGAATTTATATTCATTTTATAAACCGGCAGTATGTTCGAGGCTATTTTAAAAAGTGGTAGCCTCGAACAATGGGAAAATCCCATAGGAATATATTTGCGGTCGAATATAAAAAGTAGTATCCACTGCCACCAGCCAAAACTCGGTCGGGGGGGGGACTGGACAGTGCCCCCTCGAACAACAGACCCCGGGGCAATTGAATTGTCCCGACCAGTACGTCCACAATATGATGGTTTGTACTGGTTCTGGTCACAATTTGAGACTAGTAAAGGCAATGGTGACTTTACATGCCCTGGAAGACAGTAGTCAGTCCCAGGGTATGGAGTCTATGTTTGGGGGTCGCTACGACACCCCTGGGTTACTGCACGGAGGGTGCTGTTTAACCCACATATCAAAAACACATGAAACCCTATGGGGAAAAGGACCCCATAGCCCATAGCACACATACAAAGTCAAAGGAACACCGCAAATCATGTCTGGGAGGAAAAGAGTCTCACTCTTAGCAGGAGAAAAAATAAACCCCAAAAATCCAGCAAAGCTGCTGGGGGACTCACTAGGTTTGCGAAATTAGCCTTTACAGAGAATTCACCCTAACATGTGAGCCTTTTTCGCACTCTTACATGTGTTTTGCTGTGTGTGTTTTCACTTTTTGTGTGATCTTGAGCACTGGAGCCTCACCTACTCCATGGCCTCATATTTTTCATGTGTGTTACACCGCACCTTCAGTGCAGTGACACAGGGTTGTCTTTGAGACTTCCCACTGATGACTACTGTCCCCCAGAAAAGGTAAAGTTGCCATTAACTTTATTATTAGTCACTTTAAACCGCAGACCCAGTACACCCCATCTTACATGGAGTATTGGAAAGGGTTTATTCTTATCCCTTTTTGCCTGTGTCTCTTGGAGACTTCTTTCACTCCCTTTACATAAAGACTTGGCTGGTGGCAGTGGTAACTACCCTAACTTTTCTACCGCGGTTATCTTATATAACCATGGTATTGTTTTAGGTTATTATATTAGGCTCGAACATAAACCCACTTGACCAAATACATTTTATTTTGGCTCCGGCTGGGTTTATTCGCCATTTCTTTTTGTTAAAGTCTTTCATGTTTTTCTCTGCGCGCCAAACCAGGGATGATTCCTTTGTTCACTGTCTTTTCACAGGCTTCTGCACAGAAGCCCTCTTTAAGGCGCCTGAAAGTCTCGGTAGGCAGAATGTGAGGGAGGAATCTTTGGACCCCTGCCATGGGTTGCCTTGGTAAACCAAGTCGTAATCCTGTTTGATTGGCTGAGGGGACTGTCCTTGCCAGGACAAACACCCTCTTGTGTGATTGACAGCCAGGCTGTGTGAATGGGGGAAAACTGCATAAAAGGCAGGTCTCTGGGACTGGAAAAGCAGGGTCGCCACTGGAACGAAAGAACCAACAAGGAGCTGATAGAAGAGGACCACTACAATGACTGAACTGCCTGGTGAAGCCCTGTTGAAGGTCCGAATCTTCAGAATCCGACGACAGAGAAGATCCTGCAGGAAACTTCTTCCCTTGAGCTGGTGGGACCAACCAGTGTGCCCAAACTGCAAGCCAGGACCCCTCCTCTGGTCGAATTCGCTGTACAGAGCTACAGTGGGCCGGATGGCCAGGAAGGTTGGACCCTGCTTGGGTTTTAAGGAGCGCACCTTTTATTTGTTGTTTTGCTCTGCTGCTCGTTTCTTCCCTGGGTAGTGCAGGACCCTCCAGTCTTCCTACTTTTTGTCAGTCCGACAGTCGCTTCAGGAACCGTGAGCCTGCAGGAACTACCAGGAACGTCCGCCTCAGCTACAGCTTCCTCTCGGTTTTAAGGTACTGTGCAAATCCGGTTGCTCGTTTCGTTCAACCACGGTGAAAGTGTTTGAAATCTTTCTCCAATCCAAGGGCTTGTCCTTCTCTTCTTTTTTCTATCAACCAACCTCATCCAGAATCTGTGCCACGAACTTTACCGCAAACTACCCTGAACTGTATTATCTTGAGCAAAAGACTTTTCACCCATTGACTTTGGCCCTGAGCCTTTTCTATCTGATTTTATCATTGTAGTTCCTCTTGTTCAATTGCCCCAAGTACTTACCTGTTGGTTTGATTTAATTTTCTAATAACTTTGTCTTTCCCTCCCTTTTAAATTGCTGGAGAGCCATATTACTCCCACTTTATTTTGTGAGCTTAACTTGCCTGGAATTTAAGGGAAGTGCTGTGGTGTATTAAGAGTGTGATTTTTAGACTGCTTATAATAGTGTAATGTTATACAACTGAAGAGTGAAATAAATAAATGTATATTCTTTTACTTGAAAACCTTTAGTCAGTGTTAGCCTGAATCATAGTAACTGCTGTCCTTTGTGTAACTATCTTGTACTGCTCACTTACTCTTGAGATATAAGTCTGGCTGCTCAGCCATTGCTACCACTTTAACTGTGTAGTACAGGCTTTTACCAAAGGTGAATTTGTACTGTCACTTGTAGTCTTAATTGTGTGTGGTGAGTACTGCATATAATTCTGCCTAACAGTCTGGGCACTCAACTGCTAGATCTCATGAGTGGGCTATTATCTCAAAAGGAAATGCAGGCAAACATAAATTTGCTGGGGCTGCCGGCGATCAGGATGGCCCTGATTCTGTTTCTCCCCACTGTGTGACACAAGACTGTACTTGTCTTAATTGATGTTAAGATGGATTTCTCAACTCTAACCTGGTGAGCAGAGATTCTGAAGGCCAGCCTATTTTTCTGGAACAGGGTAACCTTCTGGACAAGCCAGACCAATCAAGGTAGCATTGGTGGGGGTCAAGACTAGGTGTCAGGGGGGGGCGGGATGGCGGTAATAGAAAGCCCACAGTGAGCACACACAGTAAACATAACCACAAATTACTCTGTCAGGTGTGTATCAAATATATATATACATTTCTTAAAGGCCTTTTAAGTCAAACACAAAGTAATTATTCAGCAGTAATAACCAAACCAACACAACACTAATCTATCAAACATATATACAGTAACCAATGGCGAACAGGGATATTACTCAGTACAGTTCCACAACCTGCAAAGAAAGGGGAATATCTCTGTGGCAGTCCTTCACAATTCACACCTTAGCTGAGAGGCAGTCCAGTCCCTAAGATGAGCGGAGCCTTGAGCTCAAAACTACTTTTGGTGCTGGCGCACGCAATCATGCAATTAAGTCAAAACGGGATCTCTTCAAGGGGCTGTAGCAATTCAGGAAGGTTGGCGAGGCAGTCCAGAATAAGTTCCCACTATTCGAGGAGGGTCTCCCCAAGAGGGCAGAACAGGATCCAAGAGTTGGGAATAGCTCGGTAGCACAGGCTACCTCAACAAAGAAGAGTGGCCCTCCGGGGATACTTGTGCGTAAAAATTGGATGCACCAAGGGCCACCGGTATGGGTTGCAAGGTTTATAGTGACATTCTCGAATGGCATATTTTCGAATGCCATTTTCTCGACACAATTTTGGCAAAATTCTTTTCTACTCGAATGCTTTTTTTTTTTTTAAATGGGGCGGGGGGGGAGTAGGCCCCCAAACCTGTGTTTTTTTTTTTTTATTGACTCTTTTTTTTTCTAACGTAACCAAAAAAAACATACATTTTTAAAAAAAATGAAATTTTTTTTCCGGCATTTTGTTTTCAACAAAATGGCATTTTGTTTTCAACAAAATGGCATTTTGCAAATATGTTTTCGAGAATTTAACCAGACACTGGGTTGCAAGTACTAAACGACCGTCGGCACACTCAGGACCAAACTTCGGCAGTCGAGACTACTTCGGTCGCAGGTTCAAATCCTGCAGCTGTGCCGCTCTATGGCTTTTAGGGGCTGTGTTCCAGGAATGATTCCGTGGCGGGACAGTGGCACTTTCTCCACTCCTGATGAAGGGATCAGGCCAGTTCCACTGCAGCGAGTCTGAGGGCACAGGGGGCACAGCAGCAAGGCACCCACAAAGTTCCTCACCACAGCTGGGCGACACAGTGACCGTGTATGCTCTAGTTCAGGCATACTCTTCTAATTCCAGACCTGGGAATGCTAGGTGTACGAAACTCGGCGGGAGAGTGCCTTATACCCAGAGCTTACAGTCTCCAAAGGCTTGTATCAAAACTGGAGACACCAGGGGTTCCAGGGCAAAGGTTCCGTACGAGCTGGTCAGTTCACTGGGTGGTCCAGGATCGCTTCCGAAAAGGCTTGCTTACAGGTTAAGTTGGTTGTGCTGAGAATAGTTGGTCCCACTATTCCAATGGGTTGAAGCGCCTTTACAGGCCTTCTAGTTTCGATCCGAAACAGGGGGTCCGACGGGACAACAGCAGGCTCAAGGTGCTAAACCTTCCAGCGGGTCACCAGCGGTTCCACGGATCTGCTTAGTTGATTCAGGATACTTGGCTCCTTTACTAAGTTTGGTGTGAACTCATAAGATCGACCTTGAATGGGTGTAAAATGCCTTCTCTTATCCAAAATCTCCCTTGCGCCAAAACGAGGACACCAATAGATCGGCTAACATACAGCCATCCTAGACGTGAACCAATCACGGACCACGGTGGTCCCAGTCATCCCAGCACCAGACATCCTGGCACCCAGAATATGAATTGGAACTAGACAGCTCCAGCCCACATCCTGAGCGCAAATACACAAGTAATGCAGAAGCCCGCAAAAGCTTCATTTGCGCGGGGGTCTGCATGACCAAATCGGGAATTTCCCGGGTCTGCTCAGCCTGGGGAAGGCAAAGGGACAAGATGGCCAAAGGACAGAACAACAGACCTTGTGGCATGGCCATTTTAAGCACTACCCACTGTCCTCGGCCAAACGCAGTAAACGCGGTTTGGACCATTGAAAAGAGTTGAAAACACAAAAAAATAACAGCTGCCACCGGCTCTGTGCAAGGCACACTTGTACATTCACCAGAAATCCTTTGAGGGTGTCTAGGGCCTTAAAAAATGAAAAAGGGACCCCAGCGCAATATAGTGTAAGTTACTTTGTGCACTAATAAAATGTTACTAAAGAATAGCAACAAAATGAAAGACTAAGGGAAACAAAGACTCCCAGTACTGATGGTCTTAACGGCATGTCAGTTTCCCCATAATGAAAATGCGCAAAAGTTCAGTGGAGTACATCAGTAGGCTGGGCCGAGTGGGCTCCACTGGCAAAAGTCAGGCTAGTATGGTAAGACAAGAGAAAAAGATTGGGGGGTACACAACTGAAGGGAAAACTACACATAAAAGGAAATCTTTCCTAACAATGGACAACACAGTGGCCATGCACTGCCTCAATAACAGAGGTGTGTGGTGATTGTCTTTTTATACAGGGAAGCAATATGACTGTGGATCTGGGCACTGGAGAACAACGTGTCTCTTAAGGCGGCTATCTCGCTTAAACGTGGAATCCTCTGAACAGACAGGTTTCTGCCTCCCACTAGGAGCAGCTTCAGGAGGAAATTCTGGTGGATATCTTATCCTGTCGGCAGACTCCTGAAGTTGGACTTCTTCACTTCCAATGTGAACAGCAACTGCAAGATGTTTTGCTCCAGGGAGTTTCCCCAAATGGAGCTCAGAGTGATGCATCGATGGTCTAATGGAACTGCAATCTCCTCTATGGATTCCCCTCGATCCCCATATTCCAGCTAGTTCTCAGGGGACTGTGCCAGTTTGGGTCAACATTGATTGTGATCACTCCAGACAGAGCCCGCAGGATGTGATACCCAGAACTTCTGGGCATGTCCATCTGTTCTCTTTGCTGCCTCCCGATGATGGTCAACCTGCTCTCCCACTCAGGGTAGAGGGGGCGAAGGGGGCAATCTTCCATCCGAGCTGCTGTGGATTATGCTGGTGCTTGTGGCAACAGGTCTTTGTCTAATCAGGCCATGTCAAGATGGATCATCCTCTACATCTAAGAATTATATTGTTCTGACCAGGAAGGACTGGACTGGCTATCACCTCTGCCCTGCCAGAGGGAGGGGGGGCACTTTGGACATCTGTCAAGTGGTCATGTGCGATTCATTGCACACATTTGCCAAATATCACTGCCTGGATGTCCTGTCAGGGAAGTCCTCCAGAGCTCTCTTGCATAGGGGATGTTTTTTCTCAAGCTCTTCCCGCTTCCAGATTTATGTACTGCTATGGCTATGGGAGTCTAACAAAGACGAGAAATAACCCACCTCTCGGTAAAGTTCTTCCAGAGGAATTAGTCCTTTCTCCCACAGATTCCTCATCACCTTCCCAACCTGCCCTTCTTGGCGGATAGCTCATACACCATTTTTTTCTGCAGTACCTCAGCGGCTGAGTGCTAACGAATTTGATTTTTAAGTGTTTTTATTGGCATTTGCAATCATATACATAGCAGTAGAGCACGAAGTGTGCTTTATATTATTGACCATGTGTCGTGTCTGCCAAGAGAACAACAAATAACAACAAACTAACAAACAAGATTAACAGTAATAACAACTTTGACTGTGCACTCCCATGGAATCGTGACGTGGTTTTTATTCTGCGTGTTTGGCCCAGGGCCGGAGCCACCCCTCTTCGTGGCCGTTTCAGGGCACGGCACTTGGAACGCACTCGGGCTCATCAGTCTGATTGTGGTATTTTACCTGGAATTTGTGTCCTGTTGGGCTGTTCAGGGGGGTTTGAAGTCGGTCGAGAAGATCATGTCCCTCATGAGGGCTTTCCCTGAGTGCTAACGAAAAGGGCGGAACTGAGGTCATTTTATTTTAAAATGTGTTTATTGGCATTTAGTTATAATTACAGAGTGACACCGTAGGTAAGTGTCCCTACCGCTGTCAGTATGACCGCTTGAATCATGCTGCATAACAATAAACAGTAACATGTCGAACAACAATTAACTTTTAACTGTCCCCTCGATTACCATGATGGATGGTCAGCAGGGTTCCGGTATTGTGGATGTCTGGGGGGGGAGGGGGGACGAGGGCAAAATCCCATCTGGGTTTTCTTCTGGGGATGCATTGGTCGCACGTCAGGTGACATAGTTAGCCTCGTGACGTAGGGGTTCATCTAGGCAGGATGTTCAAGGGGGCTTATCAGCTGAAGCATGAAATAATTTTGCCATTGTGTCTTTCCATGCTGCCAACGCCATACTCGAGTCCTCAGTAGATGTGGTACACTGTCCTCCCAGGCTCTCGTTTCGGCATTCTGCCATTTTTTCAGCTCTCTGTACCACACTTTGTAGTTCGGTCCCATGGGTCTTTTCCATGCCATAGCAATAGTTCTTTTAGCCATGATGCACATTATGTCCATCAGTTTAACTGAGTGCTTGAGTTTAGCGATTCTGGGATAAGTCCCCAAGAGGCATTCAGATGGGGTCCATTTATACCTGGTTACTCCTTCTTCCTCACATGTATGTTTTATATCTGCCCAAAGGCTCTGTGTCTTGTTGCAGTCCCACAGCATGTGGATCAAATTTGCGTTTTCAGCCCCGCACCAAGTGCAGCTCGAGGGTGAGGATTTGTTGAATGTAGCCAGTTTGCTACGAGTCAGGTATGTGCGATACAGTACATTTATCTGGATTAATCGAATCCTGTGATTCCTAGAAACTTCCTTGGGGAATGCCAATGCTCTCTCCCATTCCCCATCTGACAGTTCTTGACTGATGTCTGTCTCCCATTTTTTCTTGAGTTCGGCACTTCGAGGATTGGGAGTGTCAGATAAATGTCCGTATATTTGGGACACTACTTTCCCACTCTCCCCCAGATTATACAGTAGTGTTATGAGGGGGTCTGTGTCCGGTTCCTCAGGCCAGGTATCCCATCTCATTCGCGCTATTTCTCGGATTTTTTGATACCGGAGAAATTGGCCTGCATGAATATCATCCTCGGCTTGTAGTGCTGCAAACTCTCTGAAGGTTCCCTCGGCGTATAGATCACCCCAGGTATACACCCCTTTTCTCTCCCAGAGCCTGATATTGCTCAGTGCAACCTCTGCGTTGCCTAGCCCCGAGATTATCGGTACTTCTGGGGAATATGCTTGTTTCAATTGTTTAATCATTTTGGTTCTGTGCCATATTTTCCTACCCAGGGTCGCAAGATAGGGTGCGTTACGCACCAGGCCTTGAGGAGCCCATATTAGTTCTTGTAGCTGTATCGGGGAGATCATGGATTGCAACAAGGGGGTCTCTGAGGTAGTCTCATCTGCCAACCATTTAGTCACAAAGCTCAGCTGAGCTGCCAGGATCCCTCCTTGATTGTATGGTAGAACTAGTGTGGATAGAGCCACCCGGTGTCTGCCTTTTCCCCACAGGAATTCCCGGATTATTATATCAAGTAGTTGGAAGAAGGGTTTAGTGATGTAGAAGTGCACATTTTGGAAACCATATAAGAATCTGGGAAGGATTATCATTTTTACAATTGAGGCCCTGCCCATCATGGATAAGGGTAGCTTTGCCCAGAACCCCACAGATTTGCGTAGCGCGGGTACCGCCGCCCTTGTTTTATATTCGTGCATTAATTCTGGAGTATGCATTATCTGGATCCCTAGGTATCGAAATGAAGTTGTCTGCCATTCTACCCCTACTGAGGAAAGTTCTTCTGCTGTCTTATTTTTCAGGCCTGCTAAGGGGAAGAGGCAGGATTTAGTTCTGCTGAAATGAATGCCTGAGACTTTGGCGTAATTGTCAAGGACTTCCAGCATCGTTGGCACATTAAGGTGGGGGTTATTGACATATATAAGCACATTGTCGGCATATAGCGAGATGATGTGATCTACTCCACCCAGCCGAATACCTGCATCAAAAAATTGTTGCCTAAAATAAATAGCGATGGGTTCTAGACCCAATATATAGAGCATGGGTGAGAGCGGGCATCCCTGCCTGGTTCCTCTGCAAATGTCCCAAGCTTCGGACACATATTTCCCAGATTTCAGCCTCGCCCTTGGTTTATCAAAGAGAATTTTAATCCATCTAACAAACCCCTGGCCAAAGCCGAATTTCTCTAAGGCTGCCAGTAGCCACTCCCAATATATGGAGTCGAATGCCTTAATGGCATCCAGGGATAACAGCGCATAGCTTTCCTCTTTCGCGTCGGTTTGGGCTATTATGTGCTGAAGTCTGCGCAGGTTCATGGTTGTATTTCGACCTGGTACGAAGCCATTCTGGTCCGTGTGCACTATGTCTCCTATTACTCTCGATAATCTCTTTGCTAGAATTGTTGTTAATATTTTTAAATCATAATTGAGCATGGCAAGGGGGCGGTAAGAGTCACACCTATCTGCGGGTTTATTGGGTTTGAATATTGATACCACCAGGGTCTCTTTCATGCTATCTGGTAGGGTCCCTTTTTCGTAAGCCTCTAAGAAGACTTTGTGTAACAGCGGAGTCAAGGAGGATTCGTATGTCTTGTAGAACTCTGGAGGCAACCCATCGCTGCCTGGAGTCTTGCAAGTGGCTAGAGACCTGATTGCCTCCGTTATGTCTTCAGGTGTGATATCCCTGTCTAAGGATTCAGATTGTGTCAGGGATAATTTAGGCAGACCTATCTCATCTAGTGTATCTGTTGTTTGTTCTTGGGGGACATGCTCTGCATGTGCATACAGTTGTGCGTAAAAACCTTTCAAAGTGTCATTAATTCCCTGTTGTGTTCTATGTATTACTCCTGCCTCATCTTGCAATGCGGTGGTTATATGTCTGGGATGTTCTCTCCTGCAAAGCCAAGCCAGCAACCGTCCCGGTTTGTCGGCCTCCGCGTGTGCTCTGTTTGTTCTAGTAACAAAGTCAAATGTAGCCAATCTGCTCCATGCATCTGTGCAGTTTTCTCTTAGGGTTTTGAGCCCTTCCTCCCTCTTTGGAGTGTCTATGGGGGTAGCCTCCTAGTTCCCAATTTCCCGTTCAATATAATCCAACTCGCTACGCAACATTTTCCTGATGCCCCAAGCCTTTGCCATAACCTCCCCTTGAGTTACCACCTTAAAGGCGTCCCATAGTGTGCTTGCGTATTTCACGCTTCCAGTGTTTTCTATTACATACTTGTCTATTGTGTCCTGCAACTCATCTTTAAACGTCGGGTCCTTCAGGGTTTCTACAGGCATTCCCAACATGGGAATTGGAGGTTTGGGGCCAACATGGTTCCATTCGATCAGGAGTGGAGAATGGTCCGATATAGTTCTTCCCAGGTATTGTGCGACTTCCAGTTGGGGTAAGTGTTCTCTGCTTACAAAGAAATAATCTAATCTTGTATGGAGGTCGTGTGGGGACGAGTAATAAGAGTATCCTCTTTCATCAGAGTGTAATTCGCGCCATACATCCGCTAGGTATAGCCTATCAGTCGTGGCATTCAGAGACACAGTGGCCGCTAAAGGGCCTCTTGGTGGAGGCGAGGACCTATCTAGGGCTGGGTTGTGAACACAATTAAAATCCCCTCCCCATATAAAGAAACAGCTCCTGTATTCTAGTATTTTAGTACCTAGTACTTTTAAGTGAGCCGGGATGTTAATATTGGGGAAGTATGAGTTCACAATACATATTTCCGTTTGTTCGAAGATCCCCAACACCACCACATATCTACCTTCGGGGTCCTTTTCCATTTTAGTTAGGTGGAATGGTGTTTGAGGATTGATCCAGGTGTAAACCCCTCTAGCGTATTTGGAGGCTCCGAATCTCTGTGACCCCCAATGCTCTCTAAGTTTATTTTCCAATTCAGCCGTGCAGTGGGTCTCTTGCAGTAAAGCTATTTCCACTCTCTTCCTATGTAGGTAGGATTTGATTCTATTTCTGCGAAGATATGTGCCCAATCCCCGAACATTCCATGTCACAAACCTTATTCGTATAGCCATATAAGTTTCATAGGGAATACAAGGTGCACCTGCACCTCACAAGGGACTTTTGCGATTAAAGGTATGCTCCCATAGACTCCCATTCGTTGCCAGTCAATGTTCCACAGGTTAACTCCCTGCACCCTCCGACCAATTATCTTAGTTGCATTATTTGGAGACTTACCAACTTTCTTAACTTCCATTCTAGTGAATGAGTTAACCGAAGAAAACAACATTGAACTGCCCCCAGCAGTTGTTTCGAACTTACAACGCTCGGGGGCTCCCAAGCCTTCTGAGCCTCTCCAGGCCTTTCGGTATGGGCGGTGTGTAGGCATTCTGTCCACACAGTGTTAGGTAGGGTGGGCCGTCGATTACTTGGAGCTTAGGACGTCGTGCTCCCGCCCAGTTACACCTTCTGTTCACTGCGGTGTTAATTAGCATTTCTTGGAGGAGGCTGTGCATATGTGGTGTTTCAGTTACTATCTTGAGCAGTTCGGGTCAGCAATTTAAATCTTGCCTCCTTGTGCTGAATCTTCGGCACCCTCCGCAAGATTATTGTGTTCAAGCCACATATTTGCTGCTGCTGGAGTTTCTAGGAAAATTGCCTTTCCTTTATAGAGTACTTTAAGCCTCGCTGGGTACAGTAGCATGTACTTAAGGTTGAGTTTCCGCAGCCTTGCTTTAATGGGTATGAAGGAGTTCCTTGCACATTGCACCGTGGGAGTGTAGTCCAGAACTGAGGTCACGAATGGGATGTGGCTCCATGGATACTGGCTCCAACAACTTGTAGGGCATGCAACATCACCAGGTGCAGTGATTGCAGGTCTTGCTATGCCCCATGGTGGGAAAAACATTCTAAAGGCTGCTGGCGCTAGACAGAATACAACAGATGAGGAATCGGTGAGAGGAAGCACTAATCTATTTGAAAGAACATTACTGAGAGGTAGGTATTGTTCTTTATTTCTATCAACATTTGTGGACTCAAATGTTTTATTTTATCTATCCCTTCTAGCAGGTTTAGCACTACTGTATAGACGCTTGGCTAGTAAACATCTTTAAAATACTCTTTTAAAAATCTAATCTCTTGGCCAAATTCAGATGATAGTACTAACTCTGTATCACGTTCTTCCACAATGTGTCAGTCTCTCAAAAACACCATCTCTGTATAGAATAGAATCAGCTCTATTAGCTCATAGGTCTCATATGGTAGCATTTGACAAAAATGAATTATTACTCCAACAAGCTTCATGGATCTAAAATGGTTACAAAAATGAGCTTCTAATCAAACAAGCTTCAAAGGGCTAGCAAAGGGTAAGGAACTTGCTATGTAAAAGCATCAGGCTTGGTTGCAAAATGAAGTGTGTCAAAAAGTACCTGTTATAGGGCAAAAATGGCTAGCAATATGTGTAACCAATTATTCATAAACTGCTCCAAATACAATTGTGTAACCATAAATACTTTTTGAAAGGTCATTTTCAAATATCAGTTATTTATTTCTGGAAAACTGGTAATAGAAAAAGTTCCTAATGGATTTGTCTTTGTCCATTTCGATCCAAATGCTTGCTTTTCAACCCAATTGCAGGTTAAAAGTAAAAATACAAAAAATAAACTGAGCTCTGTCAGAGAGCAAAATGCTTTCCCTAGCCAGACCTAAAAATGAAACCATAAGAGCTCTGTCAGAAGGCAAATCTGATTTGGCTCCAGTCCTCATCAGCTATTGTTGGCTCGTACTTGGATGCTCCCTGTGTGCTGTCTCGTAATATCAACAATTATCCACCCTTTATATACGTTTTTTTAACATGTTCCAGTCAGATGATGGAACAGCTAGCGAGTGGACACTTTCGGCAATTATAAATATGATACCTTTTCGATCAACAAACACTGATGGTCCTTAATAACATTCCCTCATTCTGATGTTTATGCCTAAACAAGTGTTTTAATTTAAAAATTTAGCAATAACAAATTCGATATGTTGTCGTTTTAGGTCTGGACTAAAACAAACTGTCCAAAACATGTCAGTTGTCCTGTCATGGCAACATGTCAGTTGCATTGAGCCTTTCAATACATCACACATGCTATTTTAGCTAACTTTGAGCCTGTTTCATTAGCTCACTTCTTATGTGGCTGAAAACCGGGCAGTGAATCTTTGATGTGTCCTTTCATCTGTTTGCGCTTAATCGCTCTGCACTGTAGATTTCTTATTTTAAAACTTCGAACGGGAGGCAGTGATTCTTCACATTGCCACCTTAGAAGCTCCTGTCTCTTTAAGGTAGCCAAATATGACGGACAGTTCCATGGAACTGATAGCCTTTGAACATGCAGCTCACATCACGTGGGAGCAGAAGTAATTTGTAGATGGCCAGTGACGAATGTAGAAGGAGACAGAAGGCTGGGAAGAAAAATACCCAGAAGTCTGGAGACAGACATACCATGGGGGGGGGAGGAAGAGAGAGGGAGAGAGAGGAAAGGAGAGGGAGAGGAGAGGGAGGGAGGGAGGGAGGGAGGGAGGGGGATAGGGAGAGAGAGAGAGAGACGGGCCAAGTGGGATGTGGAGCGAGAGAGTCTCAACAGGTTGGGGAGAGAGGCCCTGTAGAATGGGGTTAGACAGAGACCGATAGGGGTGGAGAGAAGAAGAGAACCCAAGAGTATGGGGAGAGAGAGACCCAGGATGCTGGAGAGCTAGAGTCAAGAGGTTGGGGAGAGAGAAACTACGGAGGTTACAGAGGTGTCTAAGGAGGAAATGATGAGCAACAGTGATGTGGTGGTGAAAGGAATCAGAGGACTAGTTCAAGAATTCACCTTTTTTGAAAAGAGGTGCCTAATGGGAAGGTGGGGAACAGCAAGGCCGAATTAAAAAGTAGGGTGATCAGAGTGGAGATGTAAAGCAGAGAATCGCCCAGTGGGAGAGAGGAGAAAGAGGAGCGTAGGAAAGGAAGATTAGGGGGAGAATTGAGATGGGGATACAGAAGAAGCAAGGGGAAGCCTCGAACAGGTGGAGAAATGAACCAGAAGAGAATTGTTGTGTAAGTGCAGGAGAAGCACAAGGATGTAGAAAAGGAGAGGGATGTTTTTAAGCAAGGTCCCCTAGGCATGCGCTTGTGGTGGGACATTGGGTTGGATGGCTGTGTAACCAAGACTCTAATATATAGGGAGTTGAGGAAATACAGAGAGATGATTCTGTAAAGGCCTTAAGGTGGCCTGCTGCCTTCTGTGATTGCAGGCCCTAATTTAAGGTTCACATCAGTATGAAAACAATTACAGATTCATCTAGCAGGCTCCAGTGCGAGTTGAGACCCAGGAGGAGGTGACCTCCTCACCGTCTCCTAGCTTCTCAAGAACATTTTTAAATGAGACTACGAACACCTGAGACTCTAATTACAGACTGAAATTGCAAGATTGTGAGAAATTGTTGTTAAAATTCCTAATGCTTTATTTGGTGCACTGAGCACCCACCCTTACATTTGATTTGTTTGTCACATCTGCCGTAAAAGACCAGCACCCAGCCGATCAACACCTGAAAGAACATTTTGGTTTGTACTTTTCTTGAACCTTCCTAAGAGACACTAATGTATGTTTTCGGGCACAACTATCCAGAGTACAATGTTGGGCTTGTCTGTCGGGACTCTCAATGTTGCTGCCTTTCCCAGAACTAAGACAAAGACTAAGGCAAAGTTAAAGATAAAGGCAAAGACCAAATCAGAGTGAAAACATCCACAAAGAACTATGTTGCTGCACTTCTCAATCCCTATGACTATGAGTGTCTTGAACTAAATCCTGGCCAGATGGCCCAGAGATTGAGATGTGGAATGGGGATTGGACTCAGCATATTCAGCCCTTTTCTATTAGGCCTTTTCACTGATCTTGCTTTATCCCTCCTTCCTTCAACTGTTTGCTTGGAATCTCGCGTGAGTTGAATCCCTCTCCCATAGGTATTCCTCCCAATTCTTGTTATTTCATGGAAGACTTAAAAGGGAGCTCAACCTCTGGAGTACTCCCAAACAGGAAGGTATGTTCTACTGAGACCAAAGACTATCCAAGCATTTCTTCAGCCTAAGAATTACAAAAGGAGGCCAACTAAGAGAGATACTCACTTTTAGTTTATAGTAGATGCTGACCGTTTGTTTTCCTGCTAGCTACTCTGCTCTTTGAACCTCCGAATAAAACTGGTTTGGTCAAAACCATTATATGAGAGAGGTCTGTTCCTCTGTCCCCATGAAAGTGGAATAATTATTAACACCAGGGAATTTCCAGCTCTTCATTTCTATATATTTTCTTCCTTTTATGATCCATTTCTCTCTTTAATACTCCAATTGCTTTCTCCTCAGCATACTGTCACGAAACTGGGAAATGTGTCCCGTGTTCCCAAGGGGGAGCCCAGCCCCTTTAAGGCTATGGAGACAAGCTTGCTAAGCAAGACCCTCCCTAGGGGTCTGGGAAAGCGGGATCTCACTGAGAGTGAGTACACTCTAGGGATAAGGGCTCCCATTCCTATAAGGCACTCCCCATGAAAAGAAAATTGTCTGCATTTATGGGAATAGAAAGGACTGGGCTGTATTGAAAACATACTAAGATTGCATCCTTCTCCTTTGCTGAAGGTAATGCTTGAATCACCCTGGACCTCAGCAGCTGATTGATATCAACATGGCCCGTTTAAATACGACGTGAGAATTAAGAAAGAGGAAACTGGAATGGAGAGAGAGGAATCCTAGCAGAGGTTAGCCTCTGATATTTGAACGTCCTGGACCGAAGTAGTCGCACTACACCACAGAGCCAGCGGTAGCATTGAGGAACAAGAAAGGTAGAGAGAGAGCGAGATGCCGGAAGGCTGGCTTAGAGAAGGGCCAGAGTGCTGAGACCTAAACAGAGGAAAGACCTTTTCACCTGGTGGTGTGACCAGACGGCAACGTGGAGGGCCTGGGGCCCGTGAACAGACACCGAGAGCAGGGTGGAGCAGTCGAGCGAATCCTCCGATTCCATTGGGAAGAATATAGAAACTGCAGAGAAGGGCAGAAGAGGACAAGCAAATGCTTATCTGTCTGAGGGTGAAGGGTGGTGAACCGAATAAGATGAGAAGAGAGAAATAATAACAAGGGGGGTAATACTACAGAGATGTAAGAAAGACTGTCTGACCTGGTGGCGTGACCACGCTGCAGCTGTGGTGGGCCTGGGACCCGCAAACAGATGCAGATACCAGGGTGGAAGGGAGGACCAAATCCTCTGCTTACAGTGGGAAGAGTGTCGAAACTGCAGAGAAGGGCAGAACTGGAAAAGCGAGTGTTTATCTGACAGAGAAGCTGAAGAACAGGAAGGCCAAGTCCCTAGTGAGACACCACTCTGATGGATAACACCCGAGGATATACAAGGTTCCAGATTTGCTCAGGGTGGAGGGAGGCAAACCGAATAAGATAAGAGAAATGAGATCAAATGGAGAGTGCTATGTGATTAATCCAATGGAACCATCACAGATTCCCAGGCAGTGACCTCCTCCTCCCATGTGGCCAGGGGGCGGCAGCCGCTACCTGATCCTGACCTTGGGCGGGGCAGTTATATGAGGGAGGATCATATGAGAGGAGATAACTACTGGGGGGACATGTTGACTTCATTGGTAAAGACACAGTATTCCCCCCCCTTTCCCCTGAGGAAGACCCTCTATTCCCTGAGTTGTTAATGGCCTATTGTCATTCTGGTCAGATCCCCACCTTTGATTCAAACACCCACAACTCACACACAAAACCTTTTGTTTCTGATTTAACTTTATGTGAAATCCCTGAGAAATACTGTAGAGGAGGTCCCAAATACGGCCTGCACTCCAGCCACCCAGTTTGAAATGCCAGAAGCATACTCGCCAAGATATGTGACGTATAAAGAGCAAAAAAAACAACAGAGAGCCACAGTAGGGCTCTGTCCAGTGCCCATCAGAAGGACGTGTATACCTATTGAAGCACCAATAACCAGACAACCATGGGCCGCACGATACCCATTGAGACAACCGTACCAGCAGCTGACGCGAAATGAAGACTACTTACAAACTGTCCCGGAAGAGACCCAAAGGGCTCTCATTGGAGGCGAATGCTGACGTCACAATGGTCCGAATTAGGTTGTGAATAAGGATGTAATGAACATAAAAGAAGAAATGATGCTGAACTATGAAGAAAAGTAACCATTTAAGCAGGATGGAAATATGTAACTGGCTAAATGTCTGTCAATAGGCCTGGAACGCAATAAGCTAAGGAAACAATACTGCTTGCAATGCTTAGTAGAAGGATAGAGCGGCAAGCGCCAACTATATATCTACCTCAAGCAGCACATTATACAAGTGTGACTCCATTTTACAAAAGCAGAATTAAGCCTATGATGATAGGGGACGAATAGGTAAGATTCGCAAACTAGCTCAAAGTGAGATGGAAGAGCGGAATCGAAACTCAGCAAGAAGCAGCTCATGCCTAGGAATTAGAGGTCAACCCAAGGAAGGGAGGAGAGCAGCAACTCCGAAGAATCGAAACTTAAGAGCATTGAAGCCTACCCCGGGAAGGTCAAGATACGGAGGCCCAGGCAGGTGGCAAGGCCGAACAAAGAATCAAATATACTAACTGAGGGAAAATGAAGCCGATCTATGGTGCACAGACACGTGACCAGCCTGCCGCAGAGAGATGCCCACGTCTGATGTCATCCAAACCCAGAGGTTGCCATAACTTTTCCGGATAAGAAGTTACAGTCCGAGGCCACTCTCAGCCAACTAATTGACACATAGGCCTAAGGGTATTGATTGATGGGAGGGAGGCAGGGTGAATCTTGGGCCATCCCGCACCTGGGCGATCATTCTGCATGCTGCTAATTAAAGTGGCGATTTATGTCTAAGGGGGGGGAACCTACCCAATCGAAAGGGACCAAATAATATAGGATCCTGTAGCTAGCAAAACCAATGAGACTTCGTACTTGTAGTGACGTCTATCACGAGTGATGTAGAGGGATGGGCTTAGACGCCCACCCGATAAGTTATCCAATCCTCACGCTCTGTTACCATATACAGATATAGTACCTATACTTAAGTTACCTTTCCCGACCAATAGAATTGCATGTCAAACTTATGAGTTTTACACGTCAATGATGACGAGAATTTGCTATAAAAATTACTGTTTGCATGAAGAATTTGGAAGTTGAAGCGAGACGGGCGATCGCATCACTGTTGATTTCCATTTGTTTCCCCTTTTTTTGTACTTGTCATTAAACAGACTTTCCTTTTCCAAACCATTGACTTGTCCTTATTGGTTGGAGTAAGAGAATCATGCATCCCATCCTCCTCAAGGTGCGGCTATCTCGTTTTAAGGTGCCGAGAGGGCTAGCTCTGAATCTAATGGGCCCGTTCAGAGGTCGCTCCATCCTCCAGTTCACTTGGTAGCGGTGAGGATGGTTTTGACCATCGACTAGTGAATTTTGATAATTGATAAGACACCTATTGACCGTCGACACAAAGTAACTCTAGGTCTTCGGCAATATCACGAGACCTTCGCCATTCGGCTGAGTAGACTGAGAAGCTTCCCGTGGACAATGATAGTTTAAGTCCATCAAAAACTGCAGTGGGTCTGAAGGAGCCTGCCTTACAGAGCATAACCCTTGTCATTCCTAAGGGCAGCCGAGGAACGATGTGAGTGGTGAGTGAAACAAAAATTGATGCTTTGGCAAATGTCCTTAGGCATTAGAACAAGTAAGGGAAAGGTAACGGAGGGAGGCGGAGAAAACAAAACAGAAGTAGAGAAGACTGTATATATATGGGAATAATTACTCTAGGATAATTGAATAAAAAAGAGAGTATACCGAGATAGGACACCCAAGATAAAAAGAGAGTATACCGGGATAGGACACCTGAGAAAACAGAGGTTACCGGGGCAGACACCTGAGAAGAGAGAGGATACCGGGTAAAGGATTTGCCTTGTTCCTGCGCTTTAATATAGCAGTTAGAAGAAACGTGAACTCATAGTCCCACATAATAGGGAAAAACTAGGCTACTATGACGATTAAAGAGGATAAGAGTTTGTTTAAACTCCATGTCGGGGTATTGATTAGAAGGCAGAGATATCTGAGTCCAGCTGGTGTCTGTCTAGTCTAACGTTCGTCATACATGTTCTGTTGATGTGTCACATGTAAGAAAATTTGGTTACATGTTGTTTGAAATTGATTAAGGGTTTTTCGCAATTCTATAATAAAGAGGGAATCGCACATGAATTGATGTTCATGAATGAATTGGTGATATAAAAATTTTGCGGGCGAAGAGTGGTTTGGAGCTTGCGACATTTGGTGCTCGCTCATATTGTTTGGAGTGTTGAAATTGCATGAAAGTATGTCATGATTCCTGCCCCTCATGTCCCCAGCCCTCCAAGATGTCCGGCTGGAGCCAGCCACGATCACCTACATGGCCCTCAAGGGCCTCTCCATCCCTCCAAAGACCCACTTAGAGTCAGACTTGGCGCTTGTGGCACCAGACTCACTCCCATAGTATAACATTGGGGATTGGACTTGTAGTGCATTGATGGGGACAAGATGGATGCCCCCACATATTTCGGTTCCCAGAACTGCATGTGCAGTCTAGTCTTTTGGGTGTGGTTCAGCCCAGAGACACCTGGGATACCCAGAGACTATTTAAGCCACGCCCAGGCTGAGAAGCATGCTTTGTGTTTTCTGCACCTGCAGCGTGACACTCACCGTGTTCGGATCGGTCTCCAGTAGGCCTGCATCTTTCTTCTGCGCTCAGCTCCTGCTAGAACAAGAACACCGTTGGGAACAGCCTTACCTTGCGGCGCTTCTACCCATCATTCATTGCTTCTTCTGTTCTGCAGGCATCTTCGGTGGTGTCATTCCCATCCCGGCACGCCGCTTCCTAAGGAAAAGGGAAAAGAACAGAAAAAAGGCATTAGTAAGCATTCAGCAAATCTTCGCTTATCTTTAAAGACTGTACAAGCTTCAAACACTTACCTTAATCCCAGCTGCTCTGGGAGAACTCTGTCTCCGGAACTTCTCATCCATCTGCAAGAGGGAAAAGACACACTCCAGGTTAGCATGGAAACATCTAGAGGCGCCGCATACCACGCTTAGTCACCGCATTTCTTCTTCATAACCGGCATCCACGCTGAAAACGTTGCAGCACCTAAAAGACACAGAAAAAGAACTCAGTTCAATACAAATACGAAAGGGTTGCATCGCACATCACACTCTCACTCACCTTCAGCGCTACTCATTTCAGCAGCACGTCGCCATCCTCGGACGCCGGCCATCATCTAAGGAAGGAAGGAACGGAACGAAGTTAGAGAACTGTTCAAAAGTCTCATCATAGTTACCTGTCGGACTCTTGCCAGTGAAGTAACTAGGCAGCAACGAGCCTGCATCAATCAACGCGCCCCTGCGCTGAAAGCAGGACAGAGAGCACACTTTCCAAGAAAACAAGGTGATCTGTGGATCAAAGGAAAGGGTTGGACCCAGGGGAAGAAGGGGTTCAAGCACACAGACAATAGGTAGTGAAACTCTACCAATCCTGTGTTTCAGGCTCAGTCTCCAGTCGAGTCGACTCCAGGTAAGGGTCCGAGGTCGTAAGAGGTCAGAACAGGCTGAGTGACGTCCCCCTGGATACCAGGTGAGCGTTACACGTATTGCTAAAACAGATTGAGCATAGACGATATTACTCCACTAGCTCACTTGTGTAAACAATTACCTAAACATTCACCCAAGCTTAAGAAATACAGTACAGAGTGGGTTAAGGGTACCGCCCACAAGATGTTTATCCCGTTGCCAAATAACGGGTCCTTATCTAAAGCCGTCTTACAACATATGATGACTTATTTGCATGCCACATATACAGGAAAAAAACTAGAGAAACTCCTCGCTGTTCTAGAACTTTGGAAAATGTTTGAACAGTGGAAGGAGGAAAATCCACCTGCAGACTGGATATTAAATGTATGCACGGAGGGGGGTGAGATGCCTACCGCGCCACCAGCCCCGCCTCAGCCAGAAACCGAGGGAAGTAATTCAGAGGGACTGTACCCATTAAGAGAGCTTAAGGTAGCCATGGGGTATAGCAACCCCCCCATACGAGTCACCTACGTATAGTAGTGACGAAAATAAGGGGAAGGATCAGGACAAAAATATTACCTCCGCAGTCCCGAGGGACAAGGAGAGACACGATGATGAGAGGAAGGATCGGGCACGCAAGTGAACCTCTCGATAAGGGAGAGGGAACGAAATGGAAAGGAAGTGAAAACAGAACTGAGGAGATAGCATTCGCGAAAGACGAATGGATGGGAGGACAGATATTGTTGAAACTCGATGGTAAAGGAAGTGATGTCATGAGACCGAGAGAGAGATCCGAAGAGACACAGAGAAGGGAGAAGGATAAGGAAATAAGGGACGAAAGAATAAAAAGGAAAGCCGCTCAGTCGCAAACAGGTTGTAGCCTATAACCAGTACAGGCAGAACTTGGAAAAACTGGAAGAAGAGCAGAGAACACATAAAAAAGGATAAAGAGATGAGAAGATGAGGAAGTTCGAAGGGCAAATGAACGTAGTAATGAAAGGAGAAGGGAAGTAGATAAGGTCAGAGACGAAGCGAGGAAGTGCAAAGAATTCGAGGACATTGAACGTAAGCATAGACAGAGTACAGGCGATCTCGAATATCTGGAGCGGGAAGTTAAAAAACCCAATCCTGTTGTAGAATGGGAAGACATTTAAGAATTTTACCCTGCGTGCGATCCAGCACCAGACATTAGTGGGGCAAATATTGAAGATGACTTCGACACCAGAAGCATCGGGGAAACTATTGATAAGATATGTAATGAAATGGGGTTATAACCAATATCCCAAGGGGAGAACGAGTGCTTGGAAAGCACTCCGCTGTATGACACTGAGGACGTCACCCGAAGTAGTGGGAGCAGGAGACTGTCCCTGGATAGGCTAGAAATCAGTAAGAACGAAGATGACGCAAGGAGTTGCGTGAATTGGGAACAATCAATGTCCAACTCCGGGGAGGAGATGGAGTGCGAGGCAAATGAAGAAGGGAGAAGGCGCAAAAAGCGGCTCCCAAGGGACAAAGGGATACGATGGTCAGACGCTAGCGAGTCCGCACCGAGGACATCAGAATCTGCCATGCAGTCTGACCATCACGAAGGAACACCCCATGGTCAGAGGGGGGTGCCGGTGCCCGCCTATGTAGACCGGCTGAGGGCATTGCCAGGTAGACGGCGATGCAGGAATATTACCCCAGCGGTAGACAGGAGAGCTATGGGGAAAGAGAAGGGAGTCTGCAAGGTCCAATTTCCGCTTCTAGAAAAAGGGGGAGCGAGACCGCAATATATTCCGTGGCCACACATGGATCGAAAGAACTTGAAAAACAAGCTTTCCATGTTGACATCGGGAGTTGGGAAGTGGATACTTGAGTTTGAACAAATTACAGGGGGTGTCACGTTAGCTATAGGGGACATTAAAGGTTTCCTGATTGCCATACTCGGTGAGAGAGCAGATGATGGATGGGCACAGGCTGGGTACTGTAGGGTATTTTGTGTAGATTTGGGGCCTAGCGGTATTTTCTTACCGCCAAAAATAAAGTAATTCAGCAATAATCACTCCTTGCATTCAGATTGGGTTTGGTATTATAGTAATATAGTAGATATGCATTATTTCAGTACACAGATACATTTAGTTGGTATGCATTTCGTTGTGGTATAGTGATGAGCATAATTTCTTTGTTTTATTTGTGGCCCCAACATACAAAACCCCTTTCTTTTGTTTAGACTGTTCTTGTGATCTCTAGAGGCCTCAGGCTTCTACATTATTCAAGAACACCACATTTACATATGGAATGCCACTTATGGCTGTTATCACTGATTTATCTACACCAGTGAGCTATGCTTCCATAAAGTATTCACAATAACATGTGGTATAATCACTAATTTATTTACATTAGTGAAACTATTTCCAGAGGCCTTTCTTTCTGCTGACTCATATACGTCCAGCAAACTATTTCATTATGTTCCACTCAGAAATCACACACACATATATACACTGAGTGAAACCATGCACACAGCTATTTATAATTGCTCATAACATTACTTTATCTGCATAGAAACTTGGCGCTTTAAGCATCATTCCCTCTATGGCATAATATTTTTTTAGACACCAAATGAAACAGAAACAGGAATACTCTTAGGCAGACTGTGTTATCACAATTTCATTTTAAAATGATACATTACCATTCGTGAGACAATCCTCTCTGAAATAAAAACATGAGAAAGACAAAATGCAAGAACACTACGAATTTCATTTCATATTTGCACAAGAGAGAGAAACAATTACATTGTTTGTTTTGTCTTCAGCTGACAACATTAAAATGTGTCATTTGAACACAGTGAAAAGCTATCGCTACACTGCCTGTCTAAAATAGGTCTCATGCACATACCGCACCCTCACTTTTATACAAGATAATTACCAGCGAGTTGTAGCTGTTTAGCACGCGAACTCCCCGGACTGGTCGCTTTCTTTAAATGGCTCAAGGCTTTCCTTCAAAGCACCCCAGTGAGGACATGCAGTTCTGATCTGCTGTCTTTCAAGCCGGTGCTTGTTGACTGGAATCTCCAGCCTGGGAAAGTCAGCAATGGACTGGGACGGCACCTCTCAATCAGGAAACCCCATAGAAACTCCAGCCAAGTCTTCCCCGGAGCTGTGCAAAATGTCCTCTGCCTTTCTCTCTCCATGAGATTCTTCAGGAAACCTCTGTTACAGCCCCTAGGGTGATGTGCACCCAATAAAATTCTATCATGTCATACCCTCCTTCTTTAAACAATCGCTTGGCTTAGACAGTTTAGAAACTGTATCTACTCATTTCCTGGCATGCAGATTTTGCATCCAGCTAACAGTGAACAGAGAAGAAAAAAAAAGAATCCAAGTGCACGTTTAAAATGACTTTCAGAGCCTGTTTTTCTACGTCATTTTGCACTGGAGAACACATTATGATGTTACTAAGTTAAGATCATGTTAGTACTGTTAATTATATTAGTTCATTGATCCTCTGTGTCTCCTGCAACAGAGGCATTTCAGGAGAAAAAAAAATGGTGCAATTGCTTATACCGCATTATAGCAATACATTGATCTCATGCAGTGGTGCTGCACTCCAAAAACACGCTAAATAATCCTACATATCCCTGGTGTTACCATAATTAACACTGCCCACGATAATTAACACTGCCCACGACAGAGCGCCATTTAATAATTGTAGAGCAGCAGTATGGAAAGCGCTACGAGTGCTTTACCCAGATAGCTCCAATATTTCTGCCATGATGAAACAGGGCATTCTCGTGACATCAGAGTCACCCTGTAACACAATGATTTATCCTGTCAAGAAATCAAAAGGAGGGTCTTCGCGTTTAATTCAAGATTTAAGAGCATTAAACGATAATGTTGAAGCAGAGTTCCCTCTAGTCCCAAATCCTTCCACGATTTTATGTAGTATACCCATCGAGGCAAAATATTTCAGTGATTGACTTGAAAGATGCTTTTTTCTCAATCCCGTTGCACCGTGATTCACAAGATCTGACGACGTTCACATTCAGACGAATCCTTCTGAAAAGCACAAGGTTGCCACAGGGGTTCTGTGAGTCCCCGTCCATCTTTAACGGAGTCCTCCAGATGGACCTGAGCAATATTGCAGTAGAAAGTGTCGTCTTGATGTATGTGGATGACATTCTGATCTGCAGCACGACAGAAGAACAATGCATGCGCGATTGAGTTCAGCAGCTGACTATATTGGCTGAGAAAGGATATAAGGTTGACAAGGAAAAACTACAATATTGTCAACAGGAGATGCTGTACATAGGACAGTTAATTTCGCATGAAGGGAAAAAGGTAACCCCAGAAAGGGCTGAAGCTATCATGAACACGGCAAAGCCACTCACGGTAAAGCAAATGCAGAGCTTTTTAGGTCTGAGCAATTATTTTAGAGCTTGGGTCTTCGATTACAGCTCCTATACCAAGCCCTTGCTCCAGGCCCTAAAGAAGGCACAGGCGACAAAGGAAAAGATTGAATGGACTGAGACAATGGAGAAAGGGTTTACAGAACTCAAGAGAGCGATTTGTACGGCTCCAGTACCCGGGATTCCTAATTATGCAGAAGAATTCTACCTGTTCTTGCACACGAATGGCAGCTTTATGACGGCAGCGCTCACCCAAAAAACCTTGTTGGGGTATAAGCCCCTGGCATATTACAGTGGGAATCTGGACCCAGTAATGAGAGGCCAATTCCCATGCGAGCGAACAAAGCTTAGCTGGCGCAGCATTCGCCATAGAGAGAGCGACAACCATTGTAATGGGATGCTCATGACGTTATACGTCGAGCACTCATTATTTGCCATCTTAGAGAAACCGAAGGGTACGCTGACAGCTCAAAGAGCTTCTGCCTATGAGGTGATTATATCTAACCCATCGATCAAAATAGTTCGATGTAAATCAGTAAACCCAGCTACATTCATAGCTGAGCCATCACTGAAGGAGAACCGATACATGACTGTGCAAACTATGAGGAATTCTATGATGAAATCCCAAGGGTAAAAGAAAACGCCCTAGCAGGAGGAGAGATCGTTTTCCTTGACGGTTCTTCAAGCATCGACCAAGAAGATGGACAAAGATATTCAGACGTTGCCGTGATGAAATACATAGCAAATGGAGAATTTCGAGTACTCGTCAGTGCACGAATACCATCTCACTTTTCAGCACAGGCTGCTGAGTTATTGGCATTGATACTCGCCATTGAGAATCACGCAGACCAGGAAATAACTGTGTACAGTGACTCCGCCTATGTGACATCCAGTGCACGCAGGCCTAGCGTGCTGGAAAAGGAGGGGCTACCTCAGAGCGGGCGGCACTACCTCAGAGCGGACGGCACGCCAGTGCAACACACAGCCTTATTGGACAGGCTGATTAAGGCATTACATCTCCCAGTGGGCATAGCAGTCGTGAAATGCGCTGCCCATACTCACGGGACAGATTTTGTGTTGCGCGGAAATCACGCAGCAGACACGGAAGCCAAGCATATGGCCTCCAAAAGTGAGACGATCATGGAAGTAGAAGTGGCATGCACCCATGAACGAATGATGGTAGGAACCACACCCGAAGCCTATAGTAACATGGGGCATACACAATTGATGGAGCTTCAAGGGGAGGCACCGCAAGATGAAAAGAACCTTTGGAAACATCGAGGGTGTTCTTTAAACCCCTCTGACGGATTGTGGCGGCAAGACAGCACTGATAAACCAGTCATGCCTGTAGCCCGACAGAATTTAGCATTGGAGCAATTACATTACCCATTACATATGTCGAAAAAGAACCTAGCTGCAACGCTCGCGGAAGACTGGTTCATACCGAATTTAGCTGAGCATGTTGCATTCTTTATGGTGAACTGCATAATCTGCCAGCAATTCACTGCTGGTCACACATTAAAAGTAGTGAGAGGAGTCATCCCCCAGCCAAATGGGCCTTTTCAGCACTTACATATCGACTACGTTGACATGGTCCAAGTGTGCAACGGGTACAGGTACTTAATTGTAGTGGTGTGTCCATTCTCTAGATGGATAGAAGCAGGTCCCTGTACACACCCAGACTCAACCTGTGCAGCCCAATTCCTGGTGAGGGAAGTGTTCCCTAGACGGGGGTGTGCGAGGTGATGAGATCAGACAACGGGGCTCATTTTGTTAACTCATTCTTTGAACAGATCAGCTTGCTGCTTGGTATAAAGCACAAGTTCTCGTCGGCGTATCATCCGGAAGGTAATGGTATTTGTGAGAGGCTCATCGGCTTGGTAAAGGAAAGGATAGCCAAGTTGAAGCTTACTCTAAAGAGGGGATGGTTGCACTGCCTTCCACTGGCATTGTATGCTCTTCTGAACCAACCAGGCTCCGACCATCATCTTACGCTGCACGAGATAGTCACAGGAAAGAGAATGAATACCCCTCTCACCCCAAGAGATAGAGCTAGATGTGATGCCCAGCCAACCAAAGAGGTCCTGGGAACCGAATTGTCACAATACTTGAACTGTATGACATCCAGCCTTACTGTCATTTCAGACCAACTACAGCGACGACGAAAAGGGTGCAGCGCAGCACAAGACACAGCAGGAGGCATTGAGGCAGACGCAGCTCAAGGTCTACATGTACCTCTCATCTTCCCTGGAGATGCCGTGTTGGTAAAAAACTACACGAGGAAAAGGTGGGACGAGCCAAGATTCAATGGTCCTTTCATCATAGAAGACTGCACTCCATCAACAGTCAAATTGCAGGGCAGGAGAGCATGGATTTTTCTCAATAACATTAAGCCCTATATCGGGGAAAGCCCCCAAGCTGCACCCCACTGTGAGGAAACTACAGACAACGGGGAAGAACCTCAGCACGTGCAGACGAGATCCATGACGAGGAAGGACTCATGAGCAGAAAAGCCAAGACAAAGAACCTGTTTGCAAGTTGTGGCTTAAACTGCACACTTCCTCTAAGCAAAAAGGGGATAAGGACATAACGGACACTCATCTAAGCCACAACACATTTGATGACTCGGGCTTGTAAAGCAATCACACTGAAGCGTCGAAGAAAACAAGACTCAAATAGATTGTGATTAAAGACTTTTGCCTAAAAGCTAAACACAGCATCCCGACTCATCAAAGAGCAGAACATCACCTTGCAGTATCAATGGTGTCACGAAGCAGAAATATGACAAGAGATGTGTTGTCCTGTTTTCAATTAGTGCTAGAGACATATCCGCCGCTTATAGGGAGAATCACCAGTATCTCAGACTTTATTCAAGATCCTGCTAACAAGAAAGTAATCTGGCAACTATTAACTATCATTGCAGAAGCCTACATTCAGTTGCCTGAATACAGTGATAAGGACACAAATGCTTCCACCACAGGCAATTATAGATGAACTCGTCAATACACTCTTCTTCCGCATCCTAGAAGAGTGCCCAGCTATTGTCGGAAGAACCACTGACACACTTACATTCATCAGAGATCCAGCAAACACTGAACATTTGAACCAGCTGTGGGTCAAACTGAACTACCTAGTAGCAATCCACGCTGCAGGAAAGTGCAGGGACTGTTCACGTCAAGGGAAGGGCCAGTGATCCAGAACCCATCAACCAGGACAAATGTTCCTGTCACCCGAGGACAGCCGGTTGGCACACAACGTCCTGTTTCGCCTGGTAACTGACTTTCCGAAAATGGTGGGGAGACCTGCCGAGGTTGATGTCATTACCTTCATCAGAGATCCAGCTAGCGTCGCACAGATGGGAACGCTCCTCCATGGTATCATGCTGCAAGTGGAGCTGTCCAACTTTCAGAGAGACTACATGAGTAGATTCCATTGAAACCATCCGCCGTGGGACAGATCCAGGAGACAGAGTCAAAGCACTTAATTATTCCGCCGTGGGACAGATCGTGGAAGCAGAGACGAGGACTTCACAGTTTTATTTTTTCTTATATTTTTACTTTAATTTTGAGTGATTGCTAATTTTCTATTTTTTTTGCATTGAACGGATTCCAACATGACCTCAGGACTGAAGCAGATTCGGGGGGTGGACTGGGATCTCACCTATTTTGAATATGCACAATGAATGTCACTCGCCAAAGGTGTTAGTCTAATCTTTTCCATAGTCTAGCAAGGGAACTGTATCCCATATCCAGAGACAATCATCACCCACAAGAGGGGGGACACTTACGAAGCACCAGACACTTTAAGACACTAACTTTCAAGAACCAACAATGGAGTGAACGAAAAGAGAAGAACATTAACATTTTCCTATAATCAAAATGGGAGCCCAGAACAGTAACCTGGTCATCCCACCAGCAGAGGGGTGCCCCCGCTTCCCTGGAAGGAAATGCTGCCACCTGTCTTACCGCACGATCATATGTATATGCATGGTGATTATCATTGTCTTTTTGTCATTAACAATCAGAACTGCATTCTTTATTGGTACACAAAGCGGTCCAATTGCAGTACACCCACATGATAATGTACGCACGATTCCCACACAAGCGCCTATACCCTATATAGCTATTCCAGTCCCGAGAAAATCCGATGCTAAGGTAAATGATCTGAAATTGAATGTAATCAGCAGTGACACACGCACATTTGAGTTAACGAATGAAGAGAAGAGCTGGAGACAGGGTCAGTACGGAATGAATGAAAACATAGCTCTGACCACTGCACGCACCCATACACTAAATGCACATGAACTAGGGCAAGTGTCAATGGCTACGGAACCTCAAGCAAAGGCAGCAGAGAGCACAGACAGCCTGCCGAACAATCAGCCTCAGAAAACAATGAGAGAAACCGAGAAGAATCAAGAGAAACGCCAACTAAAGAAGACGTAATAAGAGCCCTTATAAAGACAGAAGCAGCTGTAGGAGAATTCACTGCAAGGACACAAATGCTGATAGATCATTTATTCCCGTTAATAGCTAAGCTAAGAAACTACATGAAGAACTGGAAACCAAACCCGCAGAGACTGTACTGACAATCACACAAGTTCCAATACAAGGAGCATGTACCAGGCCCATGATGCAGCCATACACGGGGCAGGTGACAGGCTGGTGGCAAATAAAGACACTTGTAGAGGGCAGGAAAAGGTCGAAAGAAGAGAAGGAGGGAATTGCAAAACCTCCAGCTACTACATCGATGCAGAGAAGGAAACATGCTCCATCGACCAGAATGCCTGAGAATCCCCCAGCAAGGAAAAGTCACACAGACGCGTTTAAAGATGTGGTTATATCGAACTACAGGAAGACACTAAGGATCAAGAGAAGCCCACATGAAGACAACAATGAATTGAATGATTACCTGGACAGCACAGTGCATCTGGGGAACAACATTTGGTACCAGCACATGAAAGAAGTTGGAAGACGAAATTCAGAAGACGGTTTTGCGTGTGCACTTCTACCGTACAGCATGGGAAGATCCAAGATCTTCGTGGCTGTAGAAATTGATGTCCCGACAGCACACTGTTCGTCACACGCAGCAATGTGCAACACCAGAGGACAGTTTATGGGAAAAGATGCCTCACTGATATGGACAACTGAAACGGCATATCCTGATGAAGATGATTATAGCCAGGACATTAAGACAAGAAACAGAGCTCATACTAGGAATCACGTGATCAGGTATGAAAAGCCAGAAGTAAAAGGAGCAAGACCAAGATGGGAAATTAACCCGAGACTGAACGTCCAAGGAAAAACTCAAGAAGAAGCGCAAATTTGGAAGAATAGAGGCCAAATGCAGATTTGGCAAACAGTGCTTTCACCAAACGGATGGGAAGAAGGACCAGTGATATGCTGAACGTGGATGGTCATTGGAGCCTGCAAAGAAGCAGTAGAAAACTCACAAAAACTGTGCAAATCTCTATGGCAATAGTTGGTAAAGTTACTAACCGGGGTCGAAGATAGAGGGGGACTATTGCAGATAGTGCCACTGGAGAGCCCAAAATTGTGCTTCATGAACAATGGCACGAGGAAGATGGGAGAGAATCAGAAACGCGGAAGCATCTTCAAAGCTCCAGGAATGACTCAGAGAACTGCAGTATTATGGATCATTACTGGGTGTGTGGATCCAAAGCATACATAAGGCTGCCGAGAAATTGGGGAGGCATATGTACAATAGTGAACGTCCACATTCCTGCACTAGTAATCCCGAAGAGTGACCTGAACATTGACAGCTTTCCAAAAGCAGATGCCCACCTGAGGAAAAGGAGATCCGCAGAACTGGTATCCCGAATGATGAGAGAAAACTACTTTTCGGCCAAATCGGAAGAGGCATTCCATGCAATCCTGTATGAACACAGGCTCTTCAGCCTCACCTCGTCAGTATTCACAACGATCCTCATGCCATGGATCCAAGTTGCAGTAAATACTAAATGGTTGCAGATAACCAGATGGGAGTTATTTCAGACCATCAACACTACCATAAAAGGATTCAATGCTATTAAGGAAGAACTAAGAGCAATCCGACCGATGACCCTCCAGAACAGATATGTACTTGACATGAACACAGCGATGGATGGAGGTGTTTGCACAAAAATTGGAGAATCATGTTGCACATTTATACCTTCGCATGACGAAGAGAATGGAACCTTAACAGAAGCCATAAGTATGCTGACAAATCTACAGAACCAGATGACCAATGAAACTGACGAAGTTGATGATGACAGCTGGTTTGGAACACTATTTTCATGGGTCCCACAATGGATGGCATGCATATTCAAGTTTCTGGGAGCCCTGCTATTTATGATACTACTATGATTTTGCATTATCAAGATAATCGTCACACAATGCCAGAAAAGTGCGAAGAAAGCCATCGGGATGAAGATCATGATCGATGTGAAACCAGGATGGAAGCCCGGAGACCTGACTGACGAAGAAATAAGAAACTTTGTGAAGGACAGCGAATTTGCACCAGAAAGAACACAATTTGTTGATCCCAGAAGACATAGACATTATGAAGGAAAATGGATCTATTGTAGCCCAAGTGGTCAGTATCAGCTTATGACCTCGAACAAAGACGAACATGTAAAAACAGCAGGAAACCTGAAAGGAGTGATACAAATATGGACTCCAAAGAAACGCACGTTCACACCAACATGTACAAACCTAGAAGACGAAGAATTGGATGGAGAAGAACCAAGTAAGAGTGACCTAAAGGAAGAAGAAGTGGTCGATAAACCAACCAGAGGGGGGTGTGTAGAGGAGATCGCAAATACGGCCTGCACTCCAGCCACCCAGTTTGAAATGCCAGTAGTATACTTGCCAAGATATGTGACGTATACGGAGCAAATAAACCAACAGAGAGCCACAGTAGGGCTCTGTCCAGTGCTCATCAGAAGGACGTATATACCTATTGAAGCACCAATAACCAGACAACCATGGGCCGCACGATACCCATTGAGACAACCGTACCAGCAGCTGACGCGAAATGAAGACTACTTACAAACTGTCCTGGAAGAGACCCAAAGGGCTCCCATTGGAGGTGAATGCTGACGTCACAATGGTCCCGGCAGGCTCACAGATGAAAGAATCGCCAACCAAAAGGCGATAAAGACAAAATGTTGCAAATAAGGATGTAATGAACATAAAAGAAGAAAAAATGCTGAACTATGAAGAAACGTAACCATTTAAGCAGGATGGAAATATGTAACTGGCTAAATGTCTATAAATAGGCCTGGAACGCAAGAAGCTAAGGAAACAATACTGCTTGCAATGCTTAGTAGAAGGATAGAGCGGCAAGCGCCAACTATATATCTACCTTAAGCAGCACATTAAACAAGTGCGATTCCATTTTACAAAAGCAGAACTAAGCCTGTGATGATAGGGGACGAATAGACCAAGATTCACAAACTAGCTCAAAGTCAGGCGGAAGAGCGGAATCGAAAGTCAGCAAGAAGCAGCTCATGGCTAGGAATTCAAGGTCAATCCAAGGAAGGGAGGAGAGCAGCAATTCCGAAGAATCGAAACTTAAGAGCATTGAAGCCTACCCCAGGAAGGTCAAGATAAGGAGGCCCAGGCAGATGGCAAGGCCGAACAAAGAATCAAATATACAAACAGAGGGAAAATGAAGCCTATCTATGGTGCACAGACACGTGACCAGCCTGGTGCGGAGAGATGCCCACGTCTGATGTCATCCAAACCCAGAGGTTGCCATAACTTTTCCGGATAAGAAGTTACAGTCCGAGGCCACTCTCAGCCCACTAATTGACACATAGGCCCTAAGGGTATTGATTGATAAGAGGGAGGCAGGTTGAATCTTGGGCCATCCCGCACCTGGGCGATCATTCTGCATGCTGCTAATTAAAGTGGAGATTTATGTCTAGGGGTGTAACCTACCCAATCAAAAGGGGCCAAATAATCTAGGGTCCTATAGCTAGCAAAACCAATGAGACTTCATACTTGTAGTGACGTCTATCACGAGTGATGTAAAGGGATTGGTGTAGACGCCCACCCGATAAGAGTTATCCAATCCTCACGCTCTGTTACCATGTACAGTATAGTACCTATACTTAAGTTACCTTTCCCAACCAATAGAATTGCATGTCAAACTTATGAGTTTTACACGTCAATGATGATGAGAATTTGCTATAAAAATTACTGTTTGCATGAAGAATTTGGAAGTTGAAGCGAGACAGGCGATCGCATCACTGTTGATTTCAATTTGTTTCCCCGTTTTTTGTACTTGTCATTAAACGGACTTCCCTTTGCCAAACCATTGACTTGTCCTTATTGATTGGTGTTGGAGTAAGAGAATCCTGCACCCCATCCTCCTCAACGTGCGGCTATCTCGTTTTAAGGAGCCGGAGGGCGAGCTCTGAATCTCATGGGCCCGTTCAGAGGTCGCTCCGTCCTCCAGTACAATACCATTTAAGAGTTAAAAGTCCAATGACTCCAATTCTCATAACCCTTCAGGTACTGAGAGGGGGAGGAGGGATGAGGATGAAGGTGTTTGTGCAAAGGGACAGGAGCTCAAAGTACAACATGCAGGCTAGTTGTTTTTCCAAGTCTTCGTTGTGCGGGTTAAAGATGGCAACTGCATAATTGGAGCGAGCAGTGCCAGAGAGGACGTGAAACCCTATGCTAAAGCTTGCGAACGTGAGGCACACAAAACGCTGTTTTGGAATGGAGAAGGCTGCCTGGACATGGGAAGGAATGCCGCATGTAAGCAAGAAGGGCCATGGAGACGCTGGGAGCCGCACAGGAGCACCTGGATGTCAGGCTGCTCGAAGATACCACACCGCGCAGCCGCACAGCACGCTTGAAGAACATCTGCACACTTCAAAGTGGAAAGCCGGAGAAAGAACCATATCGCAGAGGCACGAGCAGAGTCGCAGCTGCTGGAAGAAGCTGGTGAGTCTGCCCAAAGCAGCTGAGGACCCCATGGCGTTCCAACAAGAAAAGTACGCCAACACGTGTTTCTATGGAACGAAGTGGCTAATGCAGAAAATAGCAAAAGTATGTTTGATTGCAGCCAAGGGAAAGTAATAAATTCAACACCCAATAAGAACAATGTTTGAATGCAGACAAGGCAAATTACAAAGGTAAACCCCAATCAAATACATATGTATGCGATTCCAGTGTGGGGGAGAGGTTTGAACAATTGTTACCATAGACATATATACCAAGGACCTCACGGTAATTGCAGTTGTGGTAAAGCAAAATAACTGTAAACCGCATACAAATTCCTGGCAAGAGAGTACACCAGGCAGCTGATACTATATACAGATTCCTGGTAGGGCAGTATACCAGGTGATCTGAAAACCAATAAAACAAGTCCTAGCAGGCGAGTACACCAGGCAACTGAAAATTGTACAATGATTCCTGGCAGGGGAGTATACCAGGACATTTGCAAGGTTACAAGGAATACTACAGAAAGACTGTTACAGAACTTATTGTTTAAACAAGAACTATGTGAGTCTAATGATGACCCAAAGGAACTGTCAGCTAAAGAGACATTTTTACCATCCTATATAGGAATCCAGGGCAAAGGCACCACCCTCTGGATCCAAGGATCATTACCTTGGAGAACATTTTCATTGGAGTCATTCTTATACTTTTGGTATTGAACACTTTTGGCCAACATCAAGTTAAAGACATTTTCCTTGCACCCCGTTGTTATTTTGTTTATAGTGTGACGGTCAGGATAGGATGTTTTGGATACAAGAACAGCTTTTCATTTCGCTGACATTCTGATACAGACCGATCCTTAGCTTTTGATTTCTAGGTAGGGAAGTTCCTCTTTAGATCAGGGCTAGAAAGGTATTTTTACAACCCATTTTTATTTTTGTTGAAACTATGAAAACGTTGTTTCCGAATTTCATTTCTGACCCCTCACACATGGTGTCAGGCATTGGATCGGGCTCAGTTAACATAAACTGGGGGAACCCTTAGGTTTGAGAAACTCGGTAACCAAGCTTCCGATCCATCAAGTGCCACTGAACACTCAATAGCGTTTGACTTCTGTAGTAGCAGGGGAGAACTGATTCAGCCTGTGGACTGAGTTTTAGTACCTGCAGACTTAGTCCTCATTCTCCCTCCTGGAACCTACATTAGACTTGTCTCTAAGTTGGGTTTATCCTGGCGGTATGGCCCAGACGAATTTGCAGTTGTCATAGACCCTGACCACAGGGGAGATTTAAAGATACTAATGCAAAATAATGGCAGAGAGGCCTATGGCGGTAGAGAATAGCCCAAGGGATTTTGGAAAAGGTGCTGTTCCCTAAACCCCTCTAGTAAAAACAAAAGAGGAACCAATGGTTTTGGGGAGGCAGACATAGAGCCTCACATTACACCTCACATTACACCTGAGCCTGCTCCACCTCCTATGACAGAAGAAGAACCTGAATTCATCCCTGATTTAGCCGCTGTCCAAAGGTATGATCCCTTGTTTGCCAGCCGTTTCTTCAGGTCTTAACCGAAGAGGAGGGAAGGAATGATGAAAGGAAGGGTGGTCCATTTTGTTTCTTGGAGACTGGGCTGTTGTATAGGGGGGTGTTTTCAGTGTTTTCCGGGCAGTAACCTCCTCCCATGTGGCCAGGTGACAGCAGACGCTACCTACTCCTGACCCTGGCGGCGGCGGTATGAGGGAAGATTACATGGGGGAAATCAACTTCTGCGGAGATAGAGTCCATCCGGTGAGATGCTGTATCACCCTTTTCCCTTTCAAGATGAATGCAATCAACTGACCCATTGTGATAACTTCACTCTTCCAAACAGAGAATAATGGAAATGCAGAAAACTCTTCTCTAAACTTCTTTGGTCAACATTCCACCTTTGACCCAAACAGCCAGACCCCACATATGGCACCCTTTGTTTCAAGTATACCCTTATGTAAAATCCCTAAGAAAAACCACTTAAGAGTCAACAATTACATTCAATTTAATGTACCTTCGTTTTAGAATCCTAAGAAAAATTACACCTTTTTCTGATATGCCTTTATGTGAAATCCTGATGAAAATCCAAATAAGAGCTGAGAATACAATATCATCCATGGACTCCCAACTCCCATAATCACTCAGGTACTGAGACGAGGAAGAGGAGGAATCAGTTTGTGCAAAGTGACAAAACTCAAAGAACCATATGCAGGCTAGTTTTGCCATACCTTCAGTGCGCAGGATATTTAAAGATGGAAAGCGCACTATGAAAGGGAGCCGTACAAGAGAGGACGTTAAGCCCCAGGTCGGGACTCATGAACATGGCAAAGGCACCCAGAATGGTGGAAGAGAAGGCGCGTGTGAGCCAAGAGGGTCGTGGAGACGAGAGGAGCTGCGCTGGAGCTCCTGGAAGTCAGACTGCTCACTGAGGTAACGCTATTCGTTCCAGGCAGACAAGGTAAGCATGTAAGGCACTGTGGAGCAGCCTAAGATGCTGGGAGAACGTCTGTACACTTCCCAATGGAAAGCAGATGAAGAAGCCAACCCGGAAAGATGTAAAGAGTTTTGGAGATGCTGGGAAAGACCAGTGATTCTGCCAAAAGTAGTTGAGGTACCCAGCGCAAGAACACAGATTGTTTAAATGGCATCAAATGTACAAAACCAGTACCCAATAATAACAATGTTTGAATGCAGACAAGGCAAACTAAGAAGAATGTTTGAATGCAGAGCACGAATACTCTGATTCCCTCCGACTTAGCTCAGAATCGAAAAGAGGACCTAATTGACCTCTTAGAACAGTTCCCTGATGTTTTCAGAATGGAACCTGGGAAGTAAAAGGGCTATATCATTACACTTGTACCGCGCCAGGAAAAGTGGTACATCTGAAGCCATATCGGATACCTGAGACTAGAAAAAGTATAATTGAAGAGGAATTTGAAAATATGTTCAGGGCTGATATTATCGAGCACTCTCAAAGCCCCAGTAATCTCCGATCATGTTTGTCGCCAAGCCAGATCATTCGTGGAGGTTCGGCATTGATTTCAGGAAGGGTAACACGGTCTCCCAATTTGATAGCTACCCTGTGCTCAGAATTGATGATCTTTTTGATCGATTGGGGCCCGCTGTTTTCCTCTCCGCGATTGATCTGATGAAGGGGTACTGGCAAGTCCCTGTTAACCCAGCAGACAAGATAAAAACAGCATTCTCTATTCCCATTGGGCTTTTCCAATTTAAAGTATTGCCTTTTGGTTTGCATGGGGCACCAGATAGCTTTCACCGGTTAATGGATCAAATCCTCCGGTCCAATGCCTCTTTCTGTAGAGCATACATCGATGATATCATCATCCACATTAAATATTGGAATAAGCATGTTTACCACCTGTGTTTAGTTACCAGGGCTCAAGGCAAATTCAAAGAAATGCAATTTAGCTAGATAAGCAGTCAAATATCTTGAGTTTTCCGTAGGAAACAGGCTTGTTCAGCTTCAGACGGAAAAAGTCAGAGCGGTAAATCCCAAAACAAAGAAAGATCCGAGAACCTTTTTGGGTTTGGTAGGATATTACAGATCCCTAATGTCTCATTTTTAACATCTTGTCTTATTGATAAACACTCAATGCTGAGCCCCAGAAAGTCAAATGGCGTAACGAAGATCAATTATGTTTTGACAAACTCACACATTTTGTGTACTGAGCTGAAGGTGGCAGATTTGAACAGGGAATTTATCCCACAAACAGATGCTTTTCCTATTGGCCTAGGTGTAGTTCTTTTACATGATCATGATGGCATAGAGCATCCCATCCTCCATATAAGTAGGAAACTATTCCCAAGAGAGAAAGATTATGCTATTCTTGAACTCTAAGTCTTGGCAATTAAGTGGGCCATAACCCACCTCAGATATTATCTGACCGGCTGGAAATTCAAACTCGACACAGACCATGCCCCATTGACATGGATGAGCCTCCGCAAAGACACTAGTGCAATAGTCATGCGCTGGTTCTTAGATTTACAGCCCTATTGTTTTACAGTGGAGCACAGGAAACGAAAGGAACAGGGTAATGTGGACTTCTTTCCCTTTTTCCAATAGGTGCTGAGACAACCAGCGACATTAGGGGAAGAGTATGTGATGAAGCCAATGGAGTCATCACGGATTCCCTGGCGGTGACCTCCTCCCATTTGGCCAGGGGACGGCATCGCTACCTGATCCTGCCCCTGGGGTCGGCAATATCAAGGAGGATCACATGGGAGGAGATAACTATTGGGGAGACGCGTTGACTTCATTGGAAAGACGCAGTATTCCCCCCCTTTGCCATGAGGAAGACCCTATAATCCCTGAGTTCTTAATGGCCTAATGTCATTGTAGTCAGTTCCCCAACTTTGATCGACACACCCACAACTCACACAACTTTTGTTTCTGATTTACCTTTATTTGAAATCCTTGAGAAATACCATTTAAAAGTTAAAATCCCAATGTCATACATGCAGTTCAACTCTCAACACCACTCAGGTACTGATAGGAGGAGAAGGAGGAGGATGAGGAGGTTTGTGCAAAGTGACAGGAGCTCGAAGTACAACATGCAGGCTAGTTTTTCCAACTCTTCAGTGCGTGGGACATTTAAAGATGGCAACCACACTATTGGAGCAAGCAGTGCAGGAGAGGACGTTAAAACCTATCCTAAGACTTGCGAACGCGAGGCACATCATTCTAATCTGGATGACAAACACATACCTAAAGCTCAACCCAACCAAAGCAGAATTTGTTCTCCTCAGTCACCCATCCAAACAGGAAATATTCCAAGGATGAATGTCAGAAATGCATTTAGGGTTCACTCCTCAACTCATCCACTCTGCCAAATCTCTCATCGTAGACCGTAACACCTCCCTCAAGCAACAGAATACCAAAAGTGATCACACTCCATGGGTACAGCTTGCACCGCTCCACCAGATTAAGCCCCTCTTGTCACCACAGGGTTTCCATGCTGCGTACAGGCTCTCCTAATGGCGCACATTGATGGGGTCGGGGATGCCCTCCTCACTAAACCCCCTGTTATACACTTCCACGCCCTCAAGGCGGCACATCATGCTGTGGCACACCTCAGGGGTTCTATGAAATTAGTCCACATCACCCCCGTTTTTTGTGACCTACATCGGCTACATATCCCCCTCTTCAGAATCGCTGTAGAAGACAATCACTGCCTGAAAACCTGCTTAACTTGCCGGCACACTCTCCTCTGGGAGACAGGCCATTGCAAGGCTTCCAATAGCACTGACAGCTGGGAGGAGACCAGGAGACAGTCCTGCTCCTGCCATGACCGAGCATGCTGGAATACCACCCTGATTGAGATCAGGACCACTCCAACGCTCCTCCTGTAGAAAGGTATCAGGTGTGATTTAGGATCTGCTGTCCTGGGATTGCCAACGCTCCAGGATGTCTTGTAAATGTACCCATCTTGTTCTTTCTAAGACGTGTGCAGCGCTGTGTTGCTCCCGAGCCAGGTTTGCACTATTATAAGCACAAATACACTGCCTCTTTCAAGTGTGAAAAGAGAGTGTTGATCTTGAGAGACGTATTTTCATTAAACACGTTAATATTCTACCAATGACCTGCGCACTTATCTACACCAACCCAAAATCATGCCAGAAATTCCATTGGCAGTGACTTTGGTAGACCAAGCCAATTCCCGTTCCACAGCTCCCCTCTTTTGAACTATGCATGCTTATCAGAAGCCCATAACTCTGAGCCGTACAGCGTTATCAGAACAATTTTCATCTTGTATGCTTTAATCAAGGTTTCACTCTGTAACCTCTAATCTGCCAATTATATGGGCTGAGCGCTAACATTATTTGCTTCATTTTATTGCAGATCTGATAAGAAAAGATCCACACAAACGCACAGTTCTTCGGCACAACTTCGGAGTTAGTAGCTCATTATCAAGCTTTTTGCATTTGTCTATTAAAACAGATTATATTTCATATTACTATCTTTGGCGACCAAGCGCGACCCAACCTGTCGGCTCTCGACAGCGACTTCACAGCACACAGGGGTTCCGGAGCATCGCCAACGACCTACAACTCTAAATTGACTGAAGGAGTCCTTCTCATTTTCAATTCCTCATTCAAACAAACAACCTGACCATAGCCAGTATGCAGCCCATCCCAATCAGCGACTTAATACATTATTCTTAATATTTATGTTGATGTGCACAATCACCTCTGCTACCATAATTGCACATATTTGGCAATGTTGAGCTTGATTGTGTAATGTAATATCGGTCCAAACTTCCTCGGGCTAGGATAAGCGCTTTATAATACATGGCAGCCTGAATATCTGTATAAAAGCCTGGAAAACATGTTCTTATTACAGACTAGTTGTGATATCACAACTGACCTGTAGTAAGAAAATGGCATCACAACTGACTTGTAATCCGTTATTACGCTTCGGGTTGTGACGTCACAATGCTTTAGGCTCGAGCCAGGAGAGAGAATTTCAGCTGTCACTGCAGCACTTACGTAAAGCTTTGAAAGCTTTTCAAATTCCTTGCTTGCAGAGTTGTTTTTCTGTGCGGCATTGAAGCCGGTAATTGACAAGGCAATGTTTATGATAGAATTTTTAATTTGTGCACTGCTGGAGTTTGAGAAAGAATCTGCATTTAATTACTTATTTTAAAGCACAAAATGAAAGATTTTTTCAATACATTTTATTAAACTTCTTGAACAATTTTTCTACAAAACATTAGGAGCTGCATTTTTCTTTTTTAAATCCAAACCGGTTCTATCTTGATTATATGGATCAACAAATGGAAGATCTCTTATGGTATATTAAGCAAGAGACGAGGTATTAAAGGGAATTACAGTGAGTGGCTGTGTATTACAAGGAATAAAATATCCCTACCATACATAAAAAGGATATTACATGTCACCTTGGAATTCCAACCTTATAAAGGAACTCTGCTTTTGGCCTCATTCTCTATTTGGTCACGAAACTCAGTGACCTGCAATATGTTATGTTATTTTTCATTTATATAACGCCCTTGGGAACCGAAGTTCAGATCAGTAGAGAGAGTGGAGAGAGTCAAAGGTGCGTGTGAGCACCGGGTATGTGTGCAGCTGGTGCGGTCTTCGTGTATTAGCTGCTTCTTAGCAATAGGTGTGGTGGTTGAGAGATCAGGAATATGTGTTAGTTCTGGCAGGATTTATCCAGACCGAATGTGGCTGCGTTAGGCCTGAGGCGAACGCCTGGCTGGGGGGTGTGTAACCAGCAGTGTTTATTTAGAATGATGGGAAGTGTGCGGTGGATGTTGGTATGAGAACACTTATACCGAATGGTGTCATAGTATCTCTGTGTTCTAGTTGAGTGGTGGTGCAAAGGAGAGAGTAAGCATGGTGGTGTGATATGATGGGTTATAAGCTCTTTCAAACGTTCCCTGTATTCCAAACCATACTGTATACATCACGCAATTCTATGCGCTCCAGTCCGTTGCATGCACTCCTATCCACTCCATGCTCCACACACTCCGGTCCGCTCGACTCACTCGTGCACTCAAGTCCGCCCTGCGCGCTCTAGTCCGTCCTGCATGCTCCTTGTTCTATCCATATGGAATCCATCTCGATTCTATCCTTATGTTAAGTTAGGTTGATTTATACCGTGCACCGCTACCACCCAAGGGCAGTCATGTAGATAGGGGGTACATTATCACATATATAAATGCCATGTAATATAACACAACCTGTATGGTAGGTTGCTTATATGAGAAGTGACGTACGTTATGAGATAACCGATGGTTGCCAGTGGGAGGCTGATAAATTCTTTAATGAGAAGGGCTTGAACACTTCCTGTGAATGTGCATGAGTGACTGGGAATATCAAGTGATCCCCAACCAAGGTGGTTTGGGGTCACCCCCAAAAATGTTTTTTTTAAATGGCTTAAAATAGTGCACGTTATAGCACACTTTCTGTGAACAATTGCGTAAAAAGTCAGTGTTCACAATCGGTTTTGTAGAGTGTAATACGAAAATATCCAATGGATGCCACGTCACAAAGTGCACAGGAGCATTTTCCAATACATTGGGCCTTATTACAAGTACTCCGGTCCGGAATTAACACTGCCGGTAAAACCATACCGGCACCGTTTCCATGTCCGTGCAATCATGACCCGCGGCCCCGGTAATAGCACCACCCTAAACCGCCACCGCGGAAATAGGGTTCCCCTTAAGTCTGTCTGCACGGAAACCCCTCCGTTACCGGCAACACTAAACACCGTGAGCATCACAACTAGCACGGACACGGAAATACCGGGAAAAAAATGGCGTAAAGACCGAGATCACGGTGGCGGAACCGCCGCCACCGCGAACATGGCGTTATACACTGCCTGCTGAACTGAATCAGGGCACAGGTGCACCAAATCAGCCCAGCTGGACTTAGCAGGCCACTGGGAGCATACAAAAGGGCCACACCCAGCCCAACACAACACAGAACCATGCAGGCAGCAGGTCTAGTAGCACTGGGACTGGGCCTACTCAACCAACAGGCAGTACTGCACATGGTGGCAGTAATGGCGCAGAGGAGGAGGCGTAGGCGGAGGAGGCGCAGGCGGCAACCAGCCAACCCTGCAGCTATGGCAAACCCCATTGCCCAGCCAGGCCGACCCCGCCGCCAGCCACCAATACCACGCATCAGGGCCTCACCCTGGAACCTCACCCCAGGACAGATCCACACCCTATACCGGCTGGACCGTGCAACAATCCTGCACATCACCGCCATGATTGAGGACAGCATCAGCAGCCTAATTGACACCCCCACCGCCATCCCCCCCCCTCTTGAAGGTTGTCTCAGTTCTGCATTTCCTTGGCACAGGCACCTATCAACACACGGTTGGTGAGCTGCACGGCATATCACAACCGTGTTTCTCAAAAATCCTGGTACAGGTAATGGATGCCCTGTTGCGCCATGTGTCGGAACACATAGCCCTACCCCGCACCCTCCCCGCGGTCATTGCCACCAAGTTGGCCTTCCATGCCATAGCAGGCATGCCAAATTGCATAGGCGCAGTTGACTGCACCCACGTCGAGCTGACAGTACCACATGCAATTGAGGCGGTGTTCCGCAATAGGAAACAGTATCACTCTTTGAATGTCCAGATGGTTTGTGATGCCATGCAACTGATTACACACTGCTGTGCACGTTTCCCAGGCTCATCACATGACTCAATGGTATTGCGGAATTCCACGTTGCCGCTGTACATGGAACGCTATGCCGGACAAAACACGTGGCTATTGGGTGAGTACAGCTGACGATGCCACAACCCTGTCGGAGTGGTGTGTGTGTGTCCAGGCCAATGAGCATTGTGAGTGTGCCGCTGTGACCGCACATGCATCACCCCCCTTCCATCTACCAAATACACAGCGGATGCCAAACATCATGAAGGAAGACATGACAGGGCACCACAATGTGCCCGTGCACACGCTGCCACAGCCAATCCCGTCACTGTCCCATTAACCCTGTGCCACTGCAGACACCCACCCTCAATTGAAACACTGCCCCAAAAAGCACAGGAGGCGTGTAAATGAGACGACGTGTATTTACTACTTCCGTACAGTGGAGTCACTCTGCCATGTGTGGACAGCACTGCACCATGACATGCACACAATCACATTTCACCCGCAGGGCACAGTAAACATGCAAATTAATGTGTAGGCCCATATGCAGTCAGCGACATACCTCGTGATGCCCAAGACATACCTCCATACACTGCATGGTACATATGCATGAATGAATGATGATACAAGAATGCACAGCAGCAGATGAGGACATGATGCCACAAACACTGACATGTTCCCCCATCTACATCCCATGTAGGTGATGCAGGATATGCACTCACGCCATGGATGATGACACCTGTACGGAGACCAAGGAACAGGCATGAAGAGGCATACAATAGGGCACATATCCGCACACGTGGAATGATTGAGAGGACATTTGGACTGCTGAAGGCCCGTTTCTGCTGTCTGAGCAGATCTGGCGGATCACTGCTGTACAGCCCAGTGAAGACGGGCAAAATCACGCTCGTATGTGCCATGCTGCACAATATATGCCTGCGCAGGAACATCCCAATGCCACCAGACGCAGATGAGGAAGATGGGGATGGAGATGGGGATGGAGATGGGGATGGGGATGGGGATGGGGATGGGGATGGAGATGGGGATGGGATGGCACCGCCTCCCCCTGGGGGTCCACATGATGGCCAGAGAGCACGGGATGCCCTGATTGCCATTTACTTTTGAGTCACAGCACATTCACAGAAATGCACAAACATGGTGACGACAATGAATTAATAGTTGCACTGCTAAATAAATGATCAATGTCCACACATGTATGTCTAGATTTGAAATGGTCATGTATTGATGTGATAACAACAGGGAAGAAGGTGCATTGGTTAGGGAAGCTGTACACCCGGGGCCACCCACCACCCAAACGTGCCCGCCCCCACCCAGAGCCCATTGTCCAAACCCCCAAACCTACCTACCCCACCACCCAAACGTGCCCAACCCTCTCACACCCTTGTAGTCCACATGTGTCCTGCACTGCCCCACACACATGCCATCACTTCCGCGTGCGCTTCTGTGCCTGTGCAACCTTGCCCGAAGGACCCGTTAGCCTACTCGAGCGCCTCCTTGGACTGGCAGTAGTGGAGCTGGATGGGGTGGTAGTGTTTGATGGGCCAGAATCTGGGATTGAGGGCATCCGTGCCAGATTTGCCTGTTGGCCAACCAACATGGCCTCTACAAGCCTGGAGGTGTGGTCGTTACCCTCCCGCACATGGCGTGCAAGGGTCACTATGGTGCTCGCAAAGCGTCCAATGGACCTCGACAGGCGACGCACTGAGGCGCTGTAGCTCTCCCTCTGCAGCCTGGATTCCTCTAGCTGCCTCTCCACCAGCTGGGTGAGGGTAGCCTGCTGGTCCTCCATCCGCTGCTTGCGGGCATTCAGTTCGGCCATGGATGGGGTGGGCGACCTCATGGGACTCCCCAGTGAAGTGGGGCTGAACCCCAGCTCATGGAAGGAGCACAGGTCTTCCAATGTGGGCATCTCCCCCTGTGGCCCCGTTTCCGAGTGCTCTTGCGGGGCACTGTTATCACTGCAGGCCGCCCCCTCTGCAGTGCTGCTGCCTTCGGTGTTGTGTTGGGTGTCCATGATAGGTTCCCGTGGCACCTGTCTAGACTCAGCCAGTGTGGAGACGGTGGGGATGTCGGTGGTGGTGGTGTGCCGCACATCTGTAGTGGCTGGTAATGTGGCCAGAGGTGCAGAACTGCCGGCAGCATCATCCTGTGTGGTGGCGGTGGCTAGTGTACTTGCCGATGCAGATTGGCTGGCCTGTTGTGCAGTATCACTGTCACTTGAAACGGCTGTGGGGACACAAAGGGCATGCAATTAGTGTTGTTGTGGTGGCAGATGGGTGCATCACATGCGTCATTGAGATTGTACATTGAATAGTGTTAGTCAAATGCATCTGATTGCTGGTGTCTGCATTCAGTGATATTGGTTGCCATACGGATCATGATGGGTCCTTTGGCCCACACATGCACTGCCTGGGGGGGGGGGGGTTGTTAATGGGTCCTTTGGCCCACACATGCACTGCCTGGGGGGGGGGGGGGTTGTTAATGGGTCCTTTGGCCCAGTACTCACAACTGCATATTTACATGTGGCATTGATGTTTGGGCACTTACCAGCATCTGCAGGTGGGCTCACTCCTGCCTCAGCCTGCCCGATCCCATGGATTCCCTCTAGGTGGAGGACGCTGCTGCAACGCTCCTCCCATGCTTGCAGCCTCAGTGGGGAAGGGGGTCCTCCGCCTGTCCCACTGCTGCGTTGGCGGTGCGTGGAAATGAGGTTGCGTACCCTCAGCCTCAGGTCGTCCCAACGCTTGTGGCAGTCCTTCACGCTCCTCACTGCCACGCCCACGGCGGTGCACTTGCGTGCAGCTTCGGCCCACACCTCCTTCCTCCGCTGCTGTGTGGCACGCCGTTGGTCGGCGCTGAACAGCATCTCAGCATTGTCCACAATGTGCTCCACCAAGACGGTTAGCTCCGCCTCGCTGAAGCGCTGTTTGCGCTGCCTCTGAGCAGGAATCCTGGCAGACATGCTGGTGGTCCCTTTTGGCTTCTCAGAGTTAGGATTGTGCTTGTGCTGGCTCTGGATGGCAATGGTTTGTGCTTTTATATGATGGCCGCCTCTCTGTTTCCTGTTTTGGCGATCATGGTATTTCCGGTTCCGTGTCCGTGGTGGCGGAGGCGGAAACGGGTTTAGCGCCACTTGTGGCTTCGTTATTTCCATTTCCGTGGGGTTTTCCGTGACGGCGGTGACAACATTTCCGAGTCCGTGTGGTGCGCGCGACCGACAACGTGTAATCGGACGGTTTTTCCGCAACCTTGCGGACACGGAAACGTTTTTACCGCCGTCACGGATTTTGCACGGTCCCGGACTGGCAGGTTGTAATGAGGCCCATTGTCGTCAGCACTAAAAGCAGATAGTTCTTTTGTCCCAGACTCTCGCTCGACATTCTCCGACACTATGCAGTCGATTTTCGAGGATGAGGGGGACTAGGTGCCTTTTGGCTTCTGGCCTGTAGGAGGAGGAGCTGGTCGTGATGATTTCTTTACTGACCAAGCTGATTTGGTTGCCCTTGCTGAGGGACACCATGATGCAAGTGGGTTGGACACTTTTCCTGGCCTGGACATGCAGCAAGTAGCTCCATATGGACACCCTAATGCTTAATTCCGAAGGACGGTTGAGAAGGGTGGTTGGGGCTTTGGGTGTGGGCGCTCCTGCGAAGCCCCTTTCAGCCTATGACCTCATGGATATCCTTGACAAGGGTCCTCAAACGGAGAGGGCATTGCCCTTTAATGCTGCCATTGCAGATCCCATTACCACTATGTGGCTGTGACCTTACTCCACGCCAGCTGTGGATTTAGAGCTTACTAAGAAATATAAACAAGCGAGGGGGGACTTGCCGTTGCTACCTTCCCACCCAATGCCAGAAGGTTTAATGGTAAGAGCCCCTATGGTGAGCTTCAGACCAGCCAAGGCTATGTCCAGTGTGCCTGCTGTTGGGAATCTAAGAAAACGTATGCTCAAGCTAAAAAGATGTTTGCCTCAGGCAGTATGGGCCTGAAGGCTGGGAATGCATCCTGTTCATTTACCAATTACTTCCACGGGCTGTGGAGGCAGCTGAGCACATCCCTACGGGTGAGATGAGGGATGGTATCCCGCGGCTTCTTGATGACAGCAAGGAGGTAGCTTGCCAGGCACTGCAGTCGGGCCTGGACACTGCAGATTGCATGGGTCGGGCAATGGGATCATCTACTCTGCTGAGAAGATTAGCCTATCTGCACAGTTCTACGTTCTCGCCAAATGTCCAAGCTAAGCTACTGGACATAATGCTTGATGGCGAGCACCTGTTCGGCCCAAGGGCAGATGAGTCCTTGGAGAAGTTCAAGGACTCAAAAAGAGCTGCCAAATTCCTGGATCTAGCTCTGATAACCTCAGAAGCAATCTTTCGGCTTCTTCTGAAGAGGAAGAGGTGATAGGCGATACATTCCATTTGGAAAGAGACGCAGCTCCCACAAGTCAGGCAACCGCAGATGCGTTTCGCACGTCCTGGACCGTCTAGGGGGGCCTCTAGGGGCCAGTGGACAGTGGCAGCTGCGGCCAGGGGTTTGACGGCCACTAAGCCGCTTTGAGTTCTCTCCTCCTGTTTCCGAGCACTTGCCTCTGCAGAGGTGGGTAACCTCTGACACTTGGGCATGCCAGCTTGTTGAATAGGGCTACTGTCTACCATTTTTAAGAAAACCACCAGACCCCCCCCCCCCCCCCCCTCTCAGCAACAACTGGAATGGGAGCTCCAGGAAGAACAGAGTCCTATTATTGAATAGTGTTGTGGAAGAGGTGCCACCCGAGCAGAGAGCATCAGGCTGGTATTCCCATTATTTCCTCGTGCCCAAGAAAGGAGGATGACTCTGTCCCATTTTGTACCTGAGGATGGACAAGTTCAAGATTCTGACAGTGAAAGAAATTCTCCAGGTTCTGCAGCTTCAGGACTGGATAGTATTGCTGGATCTTCAGGATGCTTATTTCCTTCTGTCTATCCATCGGAAACACAGTATTCATGTATTCCCATACCCAGGCAACTGGCTGATCCGAGGGAAGTCTCCAAAGCAGGTATCAACTCGGCTCTAGGAAACCTGCTCGTTGCTTCATGGGTTGGGCTTCCTCCTAAACTTCCAGAAGTCACATGTCATACCAACGCAGAAGCTCCAGTTCATCGGAGTAATCCTGGGTACACAGGTGGAGAAGGACGAAGAAAGAGTTACTGATGTCAGGCAAATGGTCGAGCTCTTCAGAATCACTAGAGCCTACCAGAAGCATCCTTCCTCTGCTTCTTAGGTCTCATGGCTGCCTACATTTTTCTGATGCCAGAGGCCAGACTGTGCATGCAGTCTCTGTAATGGCTATTGAGGGATCAGTGGTCCAAGCACTTTGATGCCAGGAAGGACATTCTCTGTGTCAATGCCAGTGGCCAAAAACCTTTTCTTGGTAGGCCAGCAGAGAAGAAATGAGGATGGGGGAACCCTTTTGGCCTCCATGAATCCGGCACAGGTGGTCATAGATGCCTCCTTGATGGGTTGTGCTGCTCACTGCAGGGACCCGCAGATGAGTGGCCTTTGGTCGCCAATGGAATGCCAGTGGCATATCAACAGGCTGGAGTTGTGGGCGATCAGTTTAGACCTGATGGCCTTTGCTCCCCCCCTCAAGGGAAAGCGCATCTTTGTTCTGGCGGACAACACAGTGGCCATGCACTACCTCAACAAACAGGAGGGTCTGTGGTCCCTGCCCCTTTGCAAGAAGGTGCTGCAACTATGGTTCAGGTTGCTGGAGAACCAGCTTCAGCTGTCCATCTAGCAATAACAGAGAACAGGCTGGCGGAAGTGCGCAGGCGGAGCACAGACTCACGAATGGGAGGTGTCCCAGGAAGTTCTCCAGGAGATCTTCGGTCAGTGAGGTACCCCGTCTGTAGATCTGTTTGCCATGAGGTCCAACACGAAGTGCAGACAGTTTTGCACTAGGGAATTCCAAACAAAATGTGCGCTAGGGGACCTAATCCTGGTGGAGTGGGTCTTCGACCTCTATGTCTTCCCTCCGATAACTGTCATCCTGTGGGTTCTCAGGAGGTTGAGATGATTAAGAGCCACTGTGATCCTGATCGCCCTGGATTGGGTGAGCAGAACTTGGTACTCTGAACTCCTGGACTTGGCCATCTGCTCACCTCTTCAGTTGCTTCGACAGACAGACCTTCTATCCCACTCAGAAGGTCGGTGCTCCACCCAAACCCAGAATCCCTCAACCAACATGGGTGGCTCTTGAGAAGCTGAGGTATGATGACTGGGATCTCTCAGAAGAGGTACTTGAGGTGCTACTGGCTGCACGTAGACCATCTACCAGATAGCTCTACGTTTGCAGATGGAGAAAATTTGGGCGTGATTCAGGGAACACAGCATAGATCCAATGACTAGTTCCACCACTACAGTAATGAGTTCCTTCTATCGCTGGCCTTCTCAGGTCTTCAGGTTGGCACAGTCAGTGGATACTTGACAGCTGTGTCTGTTTTTAAGAGGTCTCTGGATCAAGGATCCTTTTTCATGATCTCTGTTTTGAATCGATTCCTGAAGGGCTTGTAAATAGGTTTCCACCTTCCCCGTTTGTGGTTCCAGATTGGAACCTAAACTTGCTTCTCACATTCTTGATGGCGACTCCGTTTGAGCCTATGCACTCATGTTCTGTCAGACTTTTAACTCTGAAAACAGCTTTTCTGGTGGCAATCACATCGGCCAGACATGTAAGTGAACTGCAGGCAGGAGAAAGTCTCACTCAAGGTGCAGCCTGGATTTCTACCTAAATTCCATGTGCATTGATTTACCAGTGTTTTATCCTGTCCCCACATCCTTCTAAGGAGGAGGAAAGATTGCACAGGTTTGTTCCCAAGAGGGCACTCCGCTTTTATGTAGCTTGGACAGCGGAATTTAGGCATTATGACCAACTTTTTGTGGCTTTCTCTTTGTCCAGAAAAGGTCAGGCTGTGTCAAAACAGACAATCTCTCTGTGGATAATTCTCTCTATTGCAGAATTTTATCACAGAGCAGGTAAAGGTCTGCCACCAGGCATCAGGATGCATTCCTCTAGGGGTAGGGCAGCATCATCTGTATTGCAGAAGGGTGTACAAGTAAGGGAAATATGTCGAGCAGAGAAGTGATTGTCACTTCACATGTTCGCCAAGCATTACTGCCTGGATGTAGCATGTGGTTCAGATGCTCGATTCGGCAGAGCGGTTTTGCAGAGCTTCCTTGTTTAGGGGCTTTCATCCCACCTCTGCTCTCTGTACTGCTTTGGGAGTCTATCTGATGAGGAATCGGCGAGAAAATGCAGTCCATTAAAGGAGAAATTACTTTGCAGTAATGTTCTTTCTATGGATTCTTCGCCTTCAGATTCCTCATCAGATAGATATTCCAGTGTCGGCTGCTTGGAGACATATTCAACAGGGAGTGAAGTACGACTCGACCGTCGATCCTCTCTTGACCAACTGTGTAAAAGGTCAGGTGTCAACCCAATTGACTGTTCAGCATTGCATATAGTGCACTATCTACTTGTTGGCCTTGTCTTTAATTCATTAAATGTCCATTTAGCTGCACTGACTGATATAAAACATTGCAAAGCAAGGTTTCTTGGTGGAAGATTCCAGTTGTTAAAGGGGGTTTAGAGGCTTTACCCTCCCATTGCATATTCACCACATGTGTGGGATTTAAATGTTGTCTTGAGTAAGCGCATGGGACCTCCCTTTGAGTCTATGCATAAAGCAACACTTGAGGATCTCACTTACAAGGTTGCTTTCCTTATAGCCATCACTTCTATCAGATGAGTAAGTGGGCTTCAGCCTTTTTGTCACTGAACCTTTTGTCACAATACACAAAAACAAAGTCGTCCTAAGAGTGCACAAACGTTTCTCACCAAAATGTATTTCCAAGTTCCATGTCAATCAATTGAATTACTGGACTTCTCCCAGGACCCTCAAAATTCTGGAGAGAGGGCACTCCAAACACTTGATGTTAGGCAGGTGATCATGTACTACCGCAACAAAACCAATCAGAAAAACAGACCAGTTCTTTGTTTCTGTAGCAGCGGGAGAGAAGGGGATCCTGTCTCCAAGGCTAGCATTGCTAGATGGATAGTTAGATGCATACAACAGTGCTATACATTATCCGAAAATAAGTTACTGTTACACCTAGTGCACACTCCACACGTAGTACAGGAGCTATATTAGACTTCATTGCTAACGAACCTCTGGAGGAAACCTGTAGAGCCGCCACATGAAGTTTCACTCAACATAACTGTTTTGACACACAGACAAAAAGTGACTCGCAGGTGGTATAAGCTGTATTAAAGCATGTATTTGCCTCTGTTCTTTCTACCTACCTCCTTCATCTGTTACTGCTCGCTATTCTATGCAAAGCATGTGATTCTAAGCAAATCCACAATCCTCAGAAGACAAATATTACATGCCTGTAATCGTCTTTCTGATGCTTGTATCTGCTTTGATTCACATGCACACACCCGCCTACCCTCTTTGGGAGTAGAAGGTAACATAGTCAGCATGTCTGCATGTATTATTCACTATACACTATTCACTATACGCTACATGCAACCTCAGGTCATAAACAGAACAATCTGAGGACCGCGATGCGTGAGGTACGCGTGAGTACGTACTGTACATGTCATAGTAGGGATACTATTACATACTCGCCCTGTCTACGTCACTTTTCAAAATCGAAAATAAGTCATGTAATACTGTGCACCAAGCACTAGATGTCGGCCTATGCAAAGCATGTGATCTAAGCAGATACAGGCATTAGAAAGACGATTACGTGTATGTAATGTTTGTTTTTATTGGCTGCACCATTGCAGGTCAGTATGCCCATCAGAATCTTGCTTAGCTCATACATGCAAACGTGCCCTGTTCAAGAATGGCCATCGGAACGTGAATTGAGAAATAAAACCCTGACTGGGCCTTTGTGAGACTGTAGTGCCCTTGATTGAGCATCATTTCAAAGTGGTGTTTGGTGGGGCCCACTTGTCCAGGGCTGGGAAAAACAATCTGAGGCACCTCTGAGGTGCATAGGTTATAATGGAGAAATAAAGGAATAAAGGGGTGGGGGGTGCTGGTCCATATGGCCACTTGGGGTGGAGCTCTATGAAGGCCAAGAGAGGGAAAGAAATGGCACGTAGCAACGAAGCTGCAAGTACATGGAACATCTGCAGGCGTTTGTAAAACCACTGCTGTTACTTTGTGCATCCACAGCACTGTCTCTTTAAGAAGGGACATTCTTCCTTATTAGCACGAGTGCCTAAAGGAAAGCTGGCCCTGGACCATCACTGCAAGATGCTGTGTTGTTTCAAGAATGCCAAAGCGAGGGTGCGGCCCCTTCACATCGCACACAGTAGTCGGAAACATTTGCATAGGTTTTAAGCAGATATGATATGTCATTTATAGCGCACCTGTACACAAGTGTTTCTTGCTCAAACTAAAAGGTAAGAAGATGACACCAAAGCCACCAATGCAACAGGTGATGATGTTTGGCTGGTGGGTGATGGCTGACTGACATTCCCAGCAGAAGAGTCTCATTGACAAGCGGGGGCTTGAGTGGTGGCAGGGTCTTTCAGGTGAAATGCTTTGGACTGCCTGGTGCTACAGTCGGACAGCGTTTGGGTAGCACTAATCTTAACATATGTCAGGTGCCGCCTAACCGCCATTTGCATGCATGAGAAATCTTCCAACGGCTAACACCAGAGCCCGTTAGAAAAGACAAGTGTATCTATGGGACCAGTAATGGAATGGCTTTGTATACCTAATCTTTTCTTAGCTGCTTTACTGGTGGCCTGAACGGTTACAGTAGAGTGAGTCCATCTTATGAAGGGAGGGAAACCGAGGCTAGCAACCACTTGATGAGAAAGTGTTTGAGACGCGTTTGGTACTGTAGACAAAGAGTTATTTATCATGGCGGCAGAATTGAACTACTATTATGACCGCATGAGGCGTGCAAGTGTTCTCGCTATCATTATCATTATCATTATGGTATTTATTGACCAGTTTAATATATACTACAGTTGTCATTCATAACTCTTTTCTCTTGTTTTTTTATTATAGATATTTCGGTTCATTCGAATCACAATGGGTCAAAGGAACCTCGCAGCAAAAACATTAGTGGACAAAAGATTTCTCATTTAATTCCCTGTGCGTTTAAAGTTTCTTTTTATATGGTCTGGGGTCGTCTTCAACAGTTGAGACCTATTTCTGTGAAATTGATTTATAATGTTTTGCAAGTGTTTTCGAAAGTCTGTGTATTTTTTCCTTTGTTTTACTGTAAACTAGAAATTATATTTTTGTATGTCATTTATTTTTTATCAGTAGTTGAACTAAACAAATGTAATGACACATTCTTCACATTATCCTGATGTTTCTCTTCCTAACGATTACAGCCACTCATGGCTTGAATTCTGCCGTTCCAGTTGTACAGCCAATGTAACATGACACCTGACATAAGAATAACATGTGTACTTTGTGAAGTTTGGGATGCTTCCGGGCAATGCATAATCCCATCCAGGACGTCGATAAAGATGGTGGAAAGAGCCGGCACTCTTCTCCCTTCTCTGGGCTTTCCAGAGTCATCTCTGAAAAGCAGATCGAGTCTTACACGGGTTGCCTCACTGATTTCCCCAGTGATTACATGATGCCAGCCTTGATTCTAGTAAGAAAAACAAGATCGCCAAAGATATTGGGCCTCATTATGAGGTCGGCAGTAACCTGCAGTTTCCGGCACTTGACTTTCTGCTGCCACCGGGACATTGCAAGCCCCGGCCACGCGGGAAGTCGGGTGTCGGATTTGGTAAGTCCCCATTCCTGTGGAGTCCCATAGGGAATTGGGACTCAGAAGCACCGGTGCCGTTGCTAATGGTGCCGGTGCTTTCATGACAATACTGCCTGCAGGGGCCGTTGTGCCCGGTAGGGTCAGACCTATGGCACCAGCAGGCACACTTGTAGTGTGACGGCCTGGAAACAAGGGTTGTTTCCGGACTGCCACACTCGTAATGAGGCCCATAGTCTCATTGGCACTTCAAAGATTGTGCATTATTCCTTGAAACCTGAGGGGTACTGAGAAAATGGAATGGCTGTTGAGGCACCAGCGATGCAGAGAATGCTTTCACAGCCCTTGCTGGCACCCATGCGTGTCTGCTACACTGGGCAAGTTGGTTCTTTCGTTTAAAGTTTCCAGCACTAATAGAAGAAAGGTTGGGGAATTGGAATTCTCTTGAATCAGGCCCTCCCTATTCAGATTCGTTATAGCCAAGAGCAATCTCTTCTCCTTGGTTTTTGAGGCAGCCTTTGTATGCCACATTAACATCCACGTTTTGAGGCATAATGGCAACAGACGGCTCATTTTGCGGCAGCCTGTAGGATTTGTACCGTAGTGAAGTTCTTACCACTTGCGATGTCCTTGTTCATATTGCTTCTGTCTGGGATATTCTAAAGACTTGTGGTAACGTGAAATCACTATCAAGTATAGTGAATAATATCCTGTACATATGAAAATGCTTGTCATGCCTTACCTGCCTCGAATGCACAGTGAAGCATGCATAAGCCGCCTTAGGGCGTCCATAAGGGAGGACTGGTAAGGGAGCAGGATCATTGCAGGGGAAAACCTTAGTGAAACATGCATGTGGCTTACTCCTCTCCTGTTCCGCATCGCCAGCACAGTGGCACTTAATTCGGCCACACGACTCGAGCCTGCACACATTCATGCATTCTTTTTGGATCAGGTGGTGGAAAAGCATTTCGAGTTCAAAAGCTGCTCATTCAGATGCAGCTTGGGCACGCTATGGAAAGTTAATGACGGTAATATCTGTGCTGCTCAAATGCTTGAAGCCCGTGCTTGCAAGGGCCACACAGAGGTCGAGCGATCTGCCTGTTCTTTTCCCTAGAAGTATCTTTCCTCTCTGGAGTCTTGGGCCGTTTAACATCTTGCAAATGGGCTGTTTAATGTCTTGCAAATAAATGGCAACAAGGAGCATAACCTGCCATAATCAGATGTTGAAGGCTCAATGGGCCCAAGATACTCCGGTGTTTCCCAATGGACACTTTGAATGTTTTTCCACAGAAGGAATTCATCCTACAGTTGAAACAATTGATGAACAGACCCCGAGCAATGGAGAGCTTTGGGGCCTTGTTTGGCCAGCATCCCTTCACTGGGAACTGGTTGTCATGGATGGTCATCAGATTATGTGGGTAAGTTGGCTTAGTTGAGCAGATAGTGAAGATTCCCACATGGCCATAGTTGCATAATCCTTATGGAGAACGTGGTGAGGCACCTTCCCTTTGGATATTTCAGCAATTGTTATTTAATACATGCCATCTTCTTATGACTACCTTGAGGGGGACCCACTACCTGATGAATAGAGAAAGTCAGTCGATCTTTACAAAGGGGCAAAGAGGCCTGTGGGCTTGGACAGTCCCTAAAGAAATCTATCCACTCCCTTCCCCCATGCTAGTAGTCTTGCACACCTGCAAGGAAGGAACACTGTTTCAGCTGATATGAGGACACCTCACTGAGGGAGAGCTGCACAAGGGGTACACTCCAGTAGCTCATGTTTTATGGGATTTGAGGGTTCTAATGTGGGGTTACTAAACGCAGGAGAGACCTCAGCCGTTCCCAGCAAATGCGTTTCCTCAATGTGTCTCCTTTTCTCCTTTGATTGCCAGCTTGTATTTTCATTGCTTCTGGTTCTCCTGGTCCTCAAAGGAAGTGGCAGATCACTGCTCAAGTTACACAGGCAAGCCCTATTGTTTCCGAATGGCAACAGTTAAATTGCGCCCCTTTGATGGAGAGACGGTTTCATGGCTTCGCTAGTCAATGCTTGTGAAAGGCCATCTGCAGTAGATTGTAAACTTCTATTGTGTTTTGTAAGGGCGCTAGCTCATTGTAGGCCGCCTGTGTGATCCAGTGATCATTGAGCCTTATATGTAGTATTTCATGTGACATATCGCTCGCTAGTGGATGGTGTTTCGTATTAACCACAGAGGTCTGTCTGTAAACCTCATCGTTTTTCAGGAGACCACTAAATGTTTCCTCATAGTGGGTACATTTTGAAAGTAGATTCTCATGTTTTTCTTCCCTTTAGTGCAGTTGAAAAAGTTCCTGTAACTATCTGCTGCAAAGTAATCTCAGGAGAATAAATTGGGGCCCGGCACGCCTGAGAAGGGGGGGTGCGTGTAGGCCGGGCTGTGGCACGGCAAAGGGAATGCAGATGATCTGGGCCCGGTTTCAAAGCCTGTGCAGCCATGTGTGGAGAACCTGCAGCAGAGATGTCTATTGGGAGTTGTATAGGGTGCAGTGTGAGAAACCTACGTAGATCACTAGACTCTATAGGGTACAGACTTATTGAAAGGTTTTGATATATTCCTGAATTGTACTAAACAGACAGGGGGGCCGCTTGGGTATTCGTTGGAGTTGAGGCCCTTTAAAGAGCAAGGCATTATCAGACCAGGGAATTGAGCATTGTGGAGCGTGGTTTTGTTTGTAGAAGCTGAAATGTAAAGAGCTGGAACTTGTCTTGTTGGCAGTGCCATTTTTGGCAATAGCAAGATGAATCCTGCTCATATCAGCAGGTGACCCTCCATCCCCCCATTGATGGGCGTGGGTGCCATTCAGTGTATTATCTGGAGTTGTGTTTGAAAACCCTACCACTGTTAGCAACGCCATTACATTGATGGCTTTCGTTGCTTGAGGTACGGTTTTAATCATCTTTTATGAATTGCTGGTTCTAGAGTGATGTTCACCATTCTTGGTATTAACTAATGAAAATGGTGGCGCATCAGCTATTAATATTAGAACTACTTCATTGTGGCTCCATCGCTGGAAGTGCACTCTTCTGCAGCGCGTTCAAGAAATGCAACTATACCATGAAGCAGCAGGGTGTGCTAGACGGTTTCTCATGGCTAGTCCATCCTTTTTTCCAGGTTTCCAGCTTCCATTCCCCGCCCCTCCTCGCCCCTTGGTTTCCCGCTGAGGTGTGTACGTCATAAACTTTGCACAATTTTTCCCATTGCATTGTGGGCCCAGTTCAAACATGCATTCCTGCAGTACTTCTTTAAACATGGGTCATTTCCCCCACAAGGCCAGTAGTAACGCAGACATGCATTTCGGTAAGAGCCGGGGGGGGTGGGGGAAAGGGAGTGGTGTATACATGGGCACAAGTTGGCAGACGTGTGTTCACTTCCAGTGACCTGACACTGGAGGGCAGTGCCGGCTTCTTGGATCCCAACGAATGCTCGGTTTACCCACGGGAACGTTTTCGGAACCGGCAGTGGGATTCCCAGCATCCACGGAAAACCAGAAGTACCTGTTCAGTTTTGGTTTCTCAAACAACCCAGGATTCGTCCTCTGTCTGTTAGCTGCAAAAAAGTCAAGAAAAGCCGGTACACACAGTACATTTTAACTAGATACTGACACGTTTCAAAATGTCTTTTTCTTTCAATACTGCCAAATGTTGATCTGAATTACAAATGTGCACAGTATTAATGATGCTTGAAACATTGTGGCCATGAACACATGCCAACAAATTGTGAATGCTGTAATTTTGTATGCACAGTATTGCTATTGAGACTTTTGCGCGGTAATTGATACATTTTCAATTACCTCTTTGTAATACAATGTTTTTTAGACATCTGACTCACCTGTGTCTCATTTATTAATCGGTTGGTCTTGACGTAAAGGGCAGAGTCGCTTTATTGTTTCCATGTCACTATTTTTTTTCTATAGGCACACGCGCTCTCTACAGAAGAGGCTGACATTTCCTGTAGAGAGAATGCGCGTCGGCGGAGGCTATACTGAGTCACTGGATTAGCACATGCAGTTGAAGTTTCAGATTGATTAGTTGAACATTGACTGTCGCCGCATGTGTTCCTTGAAAATGGGTTATTACCGCAAGCACTGGCAAAGCCAACCAGCCTGGCTTTGTGAACGTAGAGGGTGAGATTCTGTCTAAAGCCGCCGCGGGTCAAACAAGCGTTGGCGTTTGCAGTTGTTTATAATATTTTACATTTATAGGCATATGTTTGTGTCAGCCCTGTAAAGAACCCGACCAGCCAGCTCGCAGAATATGCCAGCTGAAGTAGGGTGACCAGACGTCCCGGTTTTGCGGAATGTGGTGCTCTGTCCCCCTTTCTCAAGAGCATGTTCCCGTTGGAAACTGCAGTTTCCCGGTTTTTGGTAGTAGGTCTTCGTGGCTGGCAGACAGGAATGCACAATCTCGCACAGAGGGAATGCTGCATTTTACAACTTAAGATAGTGTTAGTTTGTGATTAATTATATGTGATTTGAACAGTAACACTTAAACCCCTTTCTCTTCCAACCGCTATTAAGTGTAGTGCCTTGACAGCCACTTTCAAGAGTTAGCCCTACTTTTATGTTAGTTGCCCTGTCCCGGTTTTTTACTTTTTAAATCTGGTCACTGTAAGATGAAGGGCCAGGGCGTCACTAAACTGTTATTAAGTGAGCAATTCAATTGCAGTCTTTAGACCGCAGGCTTAAAGTGCGATGCAACAAAGGGCGTTGCGCATAGACTATCACTTAGTGCATTGCGCTTCAGCCCTGCAGGATGGGGCACACAACCGTCAATAGAGCAAAGGTGTCAAGGTAAAGGAGTGGGTGTATGCCGGCATGCTGGGGGAAGAGTGGTGCAGGGCCCTGCAGTTGCAAGGGAATGCTGGGGGACTTCCCTGAAAGTGACATGGGGGCAGGGAGAAAGAGCGAAATTGCAAGGGGCAGCCTTTACTGGGCGATGTTCCGCAACATCACTCTTCTAAGTTCAATGACTTAAATCCGGCCTCTGCTGGTTCAATAAAGACTACTTCAATGGATTGCCTTTCTCCTACAGATTCTTCACCAGTTGGATATCCCGTCCAGCGTCAACTGCTCTGAAAACATTTCGACAGGGGGTGCAGTGCACCTCGACTCGGCCGTCGATCCGTCTTGCCTCACTGCCGTGGTTGTCGACTCTGGGCATTGCCAGTTGTACATATACTGCATCACTACGCCCCTGTACCTCAGTTCCTTTTTTCCATGCGTACAGTACGCTGCTTGAGGAACACTGCTCAATCCTTCGATTTTCACTCGACGTTTTATAGTTCTTGTTTGACGCAAGTCAAGCCATGTCCGCACCCAGCGTCTCCGGATTCAAGCGCTGCACGGACTGCAGCTCTAAAAGATCTGTTATGGACCAACACAATATCTGCGTGTGGTGTCTCTGTACCTGCCACGACACTGGGAGCTAATTTGTGTGGCAAGATGAATCCGTTATCACTCAGGGAATGGCCGGCAAAGCTCTCGGTAGGCCGACCTCCCTCTAAAAACCTGGCTCGGTCGACTGTTCAGTCATCGGAATCCAAAGCAGAGGGCCCGACTCCAGAAAAGGAAGAGCGGTATCAGAAAAAGACCAAGAAAAGGGGCCATTTCCATAGCCATTCGTCCTCCTACCACAAGAAGAGCTGACGCCACTGAAACTGGCGCAAGTCCAATTCTTCAAGGTACAGTGGTATGCCATCGGTGGGGGCGACGTCCATGGCGGAGTGGGAGTAATTTAAAACCCAAATGTTAGACATGTTTTGCAAGACAGCTGTGGGTACGGGTGAGCCCTGAATGCAGCAGGCTCCAGTAGCTCCAGCGGCGCCCGGTGGCCCTGGCCCCAGAGCGAAAACCATCACATTAATCTCTACCGGTGCGCCCTCAGTGCCAAAAAATCTGTCTGCGCTGACTGCAAATCGTGCGGTCTTTCATGCCTAAGACCCGGACTGACTTTTTCGGGTCCATGTCTGAGGCAAGGGGAGACCCTCTGTATCTCTTTACCCACCCAACTCCGGAGGGGTTAGTGGTGCAGTTGGCCACTGTGTCTACCAGGCCAGGCACATCTACAGCCAATCTCCCACCTGATAGGGAGGGAAAAAAACTGTACGTCTTGGTGAAGAAAATATTTTCATTAGGCAGCATAGCCTTGAAGTCGGTCAATGTCTCTTGCGATTTCACCAAATATTCTTTTGGGTTGTGACAGCAATTTGGGAGGCTGCCTAGTATATCCCTGAGGAGGAGATGCAAGAAGGCTTCGGATTCTCGCAGAACGTCCAAAATAAACTTCTTGACGTTGCTTTTAATGGTGAGAACCTTTTCGGCCACAAGGCCAACAATGTCTTTAGAAATTCATAGAGCCTAAACTAGCCGCAAAGTCACTGGGCCTAGCTGTGCAACTGCCACCCAAGCCTGCCTTTCATTTTTCCTTGAGGGGTAGAGGCTACCAGCGCTGTGAACTCTATGGTAGGAATGAAGTTTCGATGGGCTGTTATTGAGTTGAGCTAACTACCAAATTCTTTCTCTCCTGAGTAATATAATTGTGAATTCACTTGGCAGGTTCATGCACACATTGTCGCTATAGATCTCAGCTCAAGGTCAACCAAAAGAATTACACTGAACTAATTAGCAGTGATCCATGTGAACCTTAACTCCTACTTTTCATATCATGTATGAGTTTAATACCTGATGGTCCCCACCACAGAGCTCTACATAGATGCACAACACATTAATGAATTTATATGCTGTGGGAGAACTCTCGTTCCTGATCACAGAAGTAGTGTGCCTAACAAGCACACTTTTAAATGGATTCCACGACCGCCAATTCCAATAGGAATACTGACTTGCACCATTCTAAAGCTAACCAGCTACTTTTAATTTTCTGACTCATTAACAATTTTTTGCATACAAGCCAAGAAAGTTTATAAGTCCAGTTTTTGAGAAATGTGCATACTGTGCATTTTCCCCAAGAGAACACTAACAGGGGTGCTTGGGGAGATACCTATAGCAGACCAATAGCAGATTTGATGTTGAACAAGTGATTTTGGATTATTCCGCATAGAACGTAGAGAGGAAATCATTTTTCTCTCACATGTTTACAGCCCTGATGAGTACCTTTTAGAGGTTGAAACACCTGTCGGCTGGTTATGTGTATCAGACATTAAAATATTAATTTCATATAAATTAATTACTGTGTTGTGGATCTATGTAGAGCTTTGTGGTTGGGACCACCAGGTATAAAACTTATACATGATATGGCAAGTGGCAGTTAAAGTTTGCATGGATCGCTGCTAATTAGTTCCCTATAGTAGGAAGGCTCAGCTCCCACAAGTCAGGCAGGGGCAAAGGCGTTTCTCGTACTCTGGAAGGGGCAGTGGGCCTCTAAAGGCCAGCAGACGGCAGCAGCTTTGCCCTCAAAGCCGCTTTGATTTCTGCCCCCACAATTCACTGGTTAGAGGAAGAATATCTTTACACTGGGCCCAATGGCAGGATATTACCTCTGACACATGGGATCTTCAGCTCATGCAGTGGGGTTACTGTCTGCCTTTCTTCAAAAGGCCGCCAGACAGACCACCATCACCTCCTCAACAACCAGAACAGGAGCTCCTAGAAAAACTGCAAGCCTTGCTTTGTAAAGGTGCCATAGATGAGCTACTTCCTGAGCAGAGTGCCCCAGGCTGTTATTTCGGGTATTTTCTGGTACCCAAGAAGGGAGGGGGGGGAGACTCGACCCCATCTTGGAGCTGAGGGCCTTGAAAAAGTTCCTGAGTAAAGACAAGTTTAAGATGGTGACGTTGAGAGAAATTCTCCACGCTCTTGAGTTGCAAGATTGGCTGGTGTTGATAGATCTCCAGGACGCATACTTTCATGTGCTGATCCATCAGAAGCACAAGAAGATCCAGAGTTTCCACATAGGGGAAACACACTACCAATTCAGGATGCTCCCCTTTGGGTTGACCTCTGCTCTGAGGTTCTTGACCAAGCTCATGGCGGTAGTCGCAGGCCACCTTAGAAGATCCGGAATCCATGTGTTTCCGTACCTGGACGACTGGCTGATTGGGGGAGGAAGACAGAGTAGGTTTTGTCCCATCTGCAGGACACCAGTTTGCTACACCTCAGACTGGGCTTCACCCTGAACTTGCAGGAGTCCCACACAACACCATCACAGAGGCCCCAAATCATCGGAGCAGTCCTAGACACTCGGTGGGGAAGGCTTTCACTCTTGAGAAGAGAATAGCCAGCGTCACAGATTGTCCAGCTCTTCCAGAGACAGCCCCCCTTTCCAGCGGCTTCCTTCCTCTACCTCTTATGTCTCATGGCCTTCTGCATTTTTCTGGTGTTAGATGCCAGACTGCAGATGCGGTCTGTGCAATTGCTCATGCGGGGTCAGTTGTCCCAGTACGTCAGCACTTTGAGGCACCTTCTCACATTGTCCAGGTCGACAACCTCTCCTGATGGGCCAGCAGCAGCAACATGCTAGTGGCGTAACCCTTCTGGCCTCTGTGGCCCCATGTGAGAGTGGTCACGGATGCCTCAGTGAAGGGTTGGAGTGGTCACTTTGAGGACTTGCAGATGAGTGGCCTTTGGTCAGCGATTGGGGCCAGGTGGCACATCAACAGGCTGGAGCTCCGAGCCATCGTTCAGCCCTTTAAGGGGTTAGCACCTTCTCTGAAGGTGAAGCATGCCCTGATACTGATGGACAATAGGATGGTTCTGGCTGTTGGAGAATCAGATCTCGGTCTCGGCAGTCCATCTGATGGGGACAGAGTATGGTTTGGCGGATGCACTGGGCAGGCAGAGCACAGTCTCACACCAGTGGGAGGTGTGCCAGGAAGTCCAGGAAGAGGTCTTCTCTCTGGGGGTGCGTTTTTAGTTGACTGGACCGTCACCCTACACTATGCCTTTCCTCCTATTCATGTCATCCTTCGTGTTCTCAGGAGGTTGAGGAGATTTCGAGCAACCCTGATCTTGATCACCGCAGATTGGGCAAGGAGGACATTGAACTGGATCACCCAGCCCTTTAAGACGAGGTAGCAAAACTTAGAGAGGGATGGTGATGCAGAATATACTCAGGACTCAGAAATTTGCCAAAGTTCGCCTGTTTCAATGTCAATTATCTAAAACATGAGCACAACGGACATCATCTGACGTTGCATAGCAATCTCTCAAAGCATTTCTGAAAAAACAACATTCTTATACTAAAGGTTTGTCATCATTGACGTCTACCTACGTGACAAACCTACAAGACTTGGAATGGTCAGAGACTTACAAGGAACATCTAGGTATAAGTTCCATACTGTATAAGAACGGTGATTGGGTATCTAGTATCAGGTGGGCAAGTAAGCCCTCCCCTAGGGCAGGTCATCATGAACGTCATGAAATGCAGAATGTCCCATTGGTTATACAAACTATAGGGCTCTATATTACTTGTCCCTCTATAATTGGTTGGCATCCTTGTACCCCTCAGTAATATTCCACATGGGTAAGCAACGCTCAGGCTGGAATCCAGGTGCTTGGTGGGTTGGTCATAACCATAGCTTCCCACCAATTAGCCCCCTATCTCTGTTGTCTGCCAGTCAATTAGGGCTTTGAGCTCGGCCTTCAAAAGTTCCCAGTTCCAAGAATAAGAGGGAGTGAGAGCATCCCCTGCCTCCTTGTTTCGATTCAGCTCAGTTCAGTGTCTATTTTCATCCAACCACGTGACTGCAGACCATGATTTCCGAGCATTTTGCTTTATTAAACTCCATTAAATGAAGAACCTCTGACGTCTTTGGTGTTTCTCAACCTCACCTGAGTAGGAGTTTTTCCTTTTCACATGTTTATTGTAGCTTTTGTAAGAACATCTGGACTCGTGGTGGCCTTGACTTCTTGGTGTTAGGCCAACCAAGGCCTTTATTGATTCACCTCCATGGTTACGTTTCTGCTCACAGTGTCCAGCTCTGCTAAAATGCATTCATGGAATATCTGTAGTCCATGTGTTCCTATACAAATGTTCGTGAATCGCTGCAATCTAGTCATTATATAGCCAGCCTTAAAGAATACTTGTCTACTTGCGTTGCTATGTCTGTACACTTGTAAAATGACTTTATCTTCATTATTTTCTGTAGCATGAGCCTCTTCATCTCAGGCCCTAACAGTATTCATCTTTAATATCTCCTCCTTTTCTTCTATAAAATGCTTATATTCTTTAATCCCCTCTTATCAGTACGTTAGGTCTTCTCTTTATGATGTCACCAATCCGCACTTTTGCTCATCTTTCCCTTTTCCTACGGGATTTCATTGAAATGACCATCACATTGTTCTGTATCATCTGGCCATGTAACTTCGTCAGCATCCCTATAGCCTCTATCAAGGTGCCATTCTCGTCGTTGTGAGAAGGTATGAATGTGCAACATGATTCTCTGATTTTGGCACAAACACCTCCATCCATAGCTGTGATCATGTCCAAGATGTATCTATTCTGTAGAGTGATTAGTCGTGTGGCTCTCAGCTCTTCCTTGATAGCATTGAATCCCTTTATAGTAGTGTTGATCGTCTGCAACAATTCCCATCTGGTTATCTGTAACCACTTAGTGTTTGCATCTGTCTGGATACTGGTCATGAAGATTATTGTGAATATCGTTGAAGTCTTACTAAACAATCTGTGTTCATATGGAATGGAATCAAATGCTTCTATCAATTTAGCTGAGAAATAGTTCTCTCTCTTCATCCGACTCAGCAGATCCCTTCTTTCTTAGGTGAGCATCTGCTTTAGAAATTCACCAATGTCCAGGTCTCTTTTAGGAATCACCAATGCTGGAACGTGGAGGTTTACTATAGAACATAGTCCTCCCCAATCTTTGGGCAGCTTCATATAAGCCCTAGATCCACAGGCCCAGTAGTCATCCATTATCACTGCTGTCCCAATGCTTATTCCTGGCACGTCAAAGATTCAACCACAATTCTGATTTGCTCCAAGTTTTCTTGTGCCATTATTCCAGAAACACAGATTTGCACTTCCAAAGGCACTATCGGCAAGGGTCCTCCTTTATCTTTGACCCATGTCAATACTTTTGCAAGTTTCAGCCATAGAGGTTTGCACCCATTCTGTACAATGTCAATGGTCGGTTTGTAGAATCCAATCACTACCCAGGCTCTACAGATAACTACTCCTCCTTCCTATCCATCTGGAGAAAGCACTGATCCCCAAATCTGCATCTGGCCTCTGTACTTTAATCTTCAAATATGTTCTGCAGACTTTCCTGGACTCTCAAGTCTTCTGTTCACTTCCCATCTGATTCCAGCTCCTTTCACTCCAGGCTGTTCGTATCTTATCACGTGATTCTTGGTGTGCATTCTTGCTCTTGTCTTTGTATCTTGCACATAATCATCTTCATCTGGGTCTGTCCATTCTGTTGCCCATGCTAGATACGCTGTTCGGCCCACAATTTGACCTCTTACCCTGCAGAGTGCAACGTGACATAGACAATGTGCTGTTTGAACCTCTATTTCCATAGCTATGAATAACTTAGATTTCCCCATAGTATAGGGCAGGAGTGCAAATACAAAGCATTCCTCCTCTGATGTTCGTTTGGCTACCTTTTTCATGTGCTGATACCTCATGCTATTTCCCAAATGTGCTGTACTATCTAGATAATCATTCAAGTCATGATCATCTTCTCTTATACCTCTTTTAGGTCTCCTTCTTGCCTCATGAACTGCTATAATCATCTCATGAAGTATGTCAGCATAATTCCTTCTTGCTGGGGGAATCATAGGAACATTTGTCAGTGGAACTGGTGTCATTACATGTGCTACAGGTGTAGGATCCGTCACAAATTGAGTTTTTTTGTTCTGGCGTAATAAGAGCGTAACCAACTGCCATGAAAAACTTGCAAAGCTGTCCTCCCTCCAAATGGAAGCTTAGACGGATCTGTCCCAGGACTAGGCACTTTCTCATGTACCACTGGAGTAGTAACAATCACATAAGGTCTCGGTGGTTTTACACTTGCCAAATCTGTACTCTCTTGCTGCATAGGAAGATGCACAGGAACTACTGCCTTGTTTGGATCTACATAATAGGCAGTACGTACTGTGAGAGAAAGAAAAATAATAATAAACATGATTCAGGTATAAATGATACAGCAATAAGTCAACCGGACGCAGCAATAGCCTCTTGCATGTTGTGATGGTCTCTCGTTATTTGCCACATTATTGTTACTATCAATGTTACCCATTTTCTATGCCTTTCTAAATCCATACCTATGGACTTTGTTTTGATTGTTTAAGGGACTTGGGTTTAGTCACCCTAAGTTTCCTAGGGTCATCCAGATGTGGACCCCTTGTTCACTGTGCTCAGTTAGGCACAGCTCCACCTCACTGATGAGGCCCAAGTATGAAACATGTGTATGGGGTTGCTGTCGGTACTCTTGTTCAGAAGGGAATTGCAATAGCATTTCAGTGCTGGACTGCCCATCTGGGCGGGACAAAGACTGATATGCAAATGGTTATTTCCCATCTGTGAAAGGTACTGTGAGCTAAAGTGTGGCTAGGGACTCTCGTGTGGGTGCCTTCTCAAAGAACAGGTCAATGGGCTGTGTTCGTTCTCGCAGAGGGGCGCCTATGGACTTTGTTTTGATTGTTTAAGGGACTTAGGTTTAGTCACCCTAAGTTTCCTAGGGTCATCCAGATGTGGACCCCTTGCTCACTGTGCTCAGAGAGGCACAACTCCACCTCACTGATGAGGCCCAACATGGCTGAAACATGTGTGTGGGGTTGCTGTTGGTGCTCTTGTTCAGAAGGGAATTGCCATAGCATTTTGGGCGGGACAAAGACTGATATGCAAATGGATATTTACCATCTGTGAAAGGTACAGCGAGCTAAAGTGTGACTGTGGACTCTCGAGTGGGTACCTTCCCAAAGAACAGGTCAATGGGCCTTGTTCGTTCTCGCAAAGTGGCGCCTATGGACATTTTCTACTTTTACTTTTAAGGCAAGGCAGAATCATATTTAATTCGGGCAACCTCATAAAATATTCAGGCAGTTGCTGGATCTGCTCCACAAGTTCCACCAGCTGCTGGCTGATTGAAGGACGATTTACAGGTTTCCTGATGAACATGAGAGTTGTTTGCCAAACCAAATGTGGATGTACTTTCAATAAGTAATAGAAAACCAAAGCCAATAAGATTTGAATGTCTTTGTTTGTCAACGCCATCAGGAAGCTTGCTGCATTGCCTCAGAAAACAAACAGACTTGCTTGATGATATCACGTAGCAATTGATTGATTGCAACTTGATTCCTAGGATCCCTCAGAAATGTTCAAACGTCAGTTTGCCTTTCAACAAGATGCAGGCGTTCTTCAATCAGAAAATAAAAGACCATTCCAAACAGTCTATTAGCGTTGTCATCAGATATGGGAATCTGTATTTTCCATACAATACTCAGGAAGCTCGAGGATGTGCTCGATTATAGCTGGCGGCAGTCTCCTCATGATTGAACCATTTTTAGGGTCTTCCAGGAAAGTGTTTGTCAGTAGGTCTACGTAACCAATGCAGGATAAGCACAAAGAATGAAGAGGAAAACAGCAAAATTGATCTGATTAATGTTGCCATTAGGCACCACCATGGGCACCTCCAAAGAGAAACTTGGTGAACAAGGAATCAGGATACTGCTCCCTCTTCCAATTGCTGACACAAAAGTTCAATTTTGGCATTCTTTGTTTCATTCCGAAAGTTTCGGATCAGCACACTTCTGTGGCTCAAGAACAATAGCTTTTTCACTCTCTGCTTTAGCAGCTGCAAAGAGTGTCTCGAACGAACCACAGTCCAATGAACTCTTCTTTTCTGTCTACTGGACAGTCTCTGCGTCCTTCTTCCTCGTTATTGATCTAGTCTGCCCATGGTGAACTTCTTCTCCGTTGCTTGCTTCCGACTGGGGTGGGGGTGCTGTGGTGTCTCTGCTGTAAATATTCACGTCACCAAGGAATATCCAAGCGCGCCTCCCTTGCACCTTCACTGCCGATGGAGTAATGTCCTCCACGACAAAAGGACTGTTAAACCGGGGTTGATGCCATTTGCGAACAAAGTTCTTGATCAGGACTCAATCTCCAGGGAATAATCTAGGCAATACAAGTTCTGGTGATTTGGTTGCTGTATGGTCTTCACCTGTGTTCTGAGACCGGCACCCCGTCCGCCTGAGTTGATCTGAATTGATAGAGACACTAGTAGTCATACATGTTAAGTACGCACGTAACTCACCTCCTAACAATTCTGCTGTTGTCTGGGCGTCACTTCTAGTCCTTGATGGAGGAGTGAGAGGCGTTCTCATTCGCCTCCCCGTTACTAGTTCATGGGGTGTAAAATGATAGCCAGAGCCTGGTTGATTCCTCAACGCATATAATGCGAGAGGTGGGCAGTGCAACCATCCTTTTTTCAATGTTAATTTAAGCTTGGTTATCCTTTCTTTAAGCAGGCAGTTGAGCCTATCACAAATCCCATTCGCTTGTGGGTGATGAGCCGAAGAGAACGTATGCTTTATACCGAACAATAAGATAACTTGCTCGAATACCTCATTCACAAAATGCGGACCATTATCTGATCTTAATACCTCACAAATACTCCATCTGGGAAATACTTCTCAAACTAAAAGTTCCACAGCGCAAGTGGCATCTGGATGTGTGCACGGACCAACCTCGACCCACCTTGAGAAAGGGCACAACACCACTATCCTATATCTGTAACCATTACAGACTTTCAGCATACCAACATAGTCAATATGTAAATGCTGAAATGGACTATTCGGTTGAGGGATAACACCTCGAACTGTACGCAGCGTGTGCCCAGCAGTAAACCTTTGAGATTGGATGCAATTGACTACATAAAATGCAACGTGTTCTAACAAATTGGGTACAAACCAGCCCTCCGCAATAGTCGCTGCAAGGCTTTCTTTAGTGACATGTGCAGGGTAGTGTATCTGTTCCAACGCCACCCTCAATAAGGCTACAGGCATCATCTGTTTACTAGTGCTCTCCTGTCACCATAGTTCCTCGGAAAGGGATAAAGAACAGCCCTTCCGTGTCCACAGACCTTTCTCATCTTGTGGTGCTTCACCTTGAATTTCCATTAACTGTGTCTTTGACAGATTAAAACTTTAATTTATAATCATCATTACCACCATTCTTTCATTCACATCAGGCGTATCAAAGCTCATTATATCCCTTGAATATGCAACCCTTTGGCTTCCTTGTTTGCTGTTTGATTTCCACGTGAGATAAGGTCTGCTCTCTTAGTGTGCGCTGCGCACTTGACAATCGCAATGGCTTCTGGGAGTTGTAGTGCCTTAATACGCCTGTCCAATAAAGCAGTGTGTTGCACTGTAGTGCTGTCCACTCGGCAGTAACCCCTCCTTTTCCAACATGCTAGCCCTGCATGTACTGTCGACATCACATAGGCAGAGTCACTGTACATGGTTACTTCCTGGTCTGTATGATTCTCGAGTGCAATAATCGGTGCCACTAATTCTGCAGCCTGTGCTGAAAAGTGAGATGGTAGTCGTGCACTCGTCATGACTTCAAATTCCCTATTAGCCATGTGCCTTACGACAGCGGCACCTGAATATCTTTTTTCGGTGGTCAGTCATAATGTAGAATGCAATAATGTAGAAAGTCAAAATGTCGAAATTCTTTTTTAGAAAACAATAATGTCGAAAAACAATGTCGAATTTTCTACTTTTTTTAGAATTTTTCGAAAAAAATAACTGTATATATAATTAAAATGTGTTGAGTATGAGGGGTGAGAGGGTGGTGGGGGGGGTGGGGGGTGGCCGGGGGGTGTTGGGTGAGGGGGGACCCCCCTAGTAAATGATACTCTTCTTGTTTATTTATTGATAGTGCTAATTGACATATATTTTCGACATTTTGTTTTCTAAAAATTGACTCTTTTCATTATATGTATAGGTTTTCGACATTGTTTTCTACATTTTTTTTCTACATTTTTGTAAGTCGACATTTTTTTTCTACATTATGACTATAAACCTCTTTTTCCATCAGTTTGATCAGTTTTCAAGGAACCATCAATAAAGAGAATCTCTCCAGCTGTCAAAACTTTTTCTTTTACCCTCAGGGTCTCGTCATAGAATTCTCCATAGTTTGAGCAATCGTGAGCGTGCTGGTCTGCTGCCAGTGGTTCAGCTACAAACGTGGCAGGGTTTAATATTTCACATCTGACTATCTTGATCGCTGGGTTTGATATGACCACCTCATGTGCAGAAGTTCTTTGAGATAACAATGTACCTTAAGGTTTCTCCAAAACCACAAATAATGCATGCTCAATGAACATCATCATGAAACACCCCATTGCTATGCTGGCAGACTTTTCAAAGGTGAACGCAGTGGCTGCCAGCGATTGTTCGCAGGGGAATTGACCCCTCATCACTGGGTCTAATATTCCGCTGTAATATGTTAAAGGCCTGTACCCCAACGTAGTTCTCTGCGTGAGTACTGCCATCATTACTGTTCCATTTGTGTGAGTGAATAAAAAGAATTCCTCCTAATAATTGTGAATCCCTAGAACTGGAGCCATGAAAATTGCCTTTTTCAACTCATCAAATCCTTCCTCCATTTCTTCAGTCCCTTCAGTTCTTTCCTAGGTTGCTTTTTTCACGGCCTGCAACAATGGCCTTGTAAATGAACTGTGGTCAAATACCCATGCCCTCACATAATTGCACATCCCCAAAAATTGTTGCATGTGTTTTATAGTGTGTGGTTTTGCAGTTTTCAAAATTGCGTCAGCCCTTTCACGTGTGACTTTCTTTCCCTCATGCAAAATTAACTGGCCTATGTATAACACTTCTTTTTGGCAACGCTGCAATTTCTCTTTGTCCACTTTATATCCTTTCTCAGCTAAAATAATCAGCTGAACAGAGTCATGTCTGCACTCTTCCTCCGACATGTTGCAAACCAAATGTCATCCACGTATTGCAGCGTGACACTTGGCAGATCACTATTGCTCTAGTCCATCTGTAAAATCGATGGCGACTCAGAATACCCTTGAGGTAATCTCGTGCTCTTCAACTTAGTCTGACGGAACGTAAATGACGTCAGGGATACTACACAATATCGTCGCTTGGTTACGAACTAGCAGGAACTCTGCTTCTACAATCTGGTTAATTGGGCGCAAGTCCTGGATTAATGCCACAACCCCCCCTCGATTTTTTGATAGGGTATACTGCGGTATTGCATGGTGATCTGACGTCACTAAAATGCCCTGATCCATCATGGCGGATATCGTCTTAAAAATACCCTTGTCTGCCTCTCGAGACATGCGATGCTGTCGTACTCGAGGTAAAATTGCCCCTGGCTGCAATTTAATCTTGACTTCTCTAACCCCCTTCAATAGGCCTACGTCATAGGGGCCTGTAGTCCATAAAGAGACAAGCACGTTTGCCATAGCTTCATCAAGAAATGTGGGACGATGCTGCATTATCGTCATTTTCTGTGGAACCTCGCGTCTTTCTGCTCTAACGCAATATGTAATGCACATTTCAAACACTACCTCGTCATCAGATGGGTCATCCTTGAATAGGTCCTCATCAGAGATGTCAGTCAATCTATAACCCTCCCCAAAAGCAATCCCTGTGCTCCACCTTCTGCCATTGTCATCAAATCCTTCAAGCATGGCCAATTCCCCTCGTACTGCAGCTGCCTGCAGCTCTAAGGGAAACACGTTTCCCCCTCTTCATCCATGGGAATTCTTGGCCTGAAGAGAAATTCATCAGGTATTCTCCCAACTTTACCTACTAAGCCAGGCAGCCATGTCAACAGAATGTGCACCCCATAATGAAAGACTTTGGGTTCTAACAGTACTCCTCGCATGGCCATTGGTCCTGTAAATGCCATGATAAATTTGCTCACATTTAAATAATGTATCCCTGGGTAGAACACACTATGCCTTCATCAGTAAAGGAAATGGTCATATTTAACTTTGTCATTAAATCTCGACCCAGTATATTAACTGTTGTCTGCTTTGAATGCAACAATGGAACAGGCATATCACATTCTCTTAGAGCCTGGTAATTTCTCAGTATAATGAATTCTACTTGTAGATCCTGTGAAACCTTGAACATTCATGACTTTTCCCAACATTAAAAATGTTCCCTCTCGTATACATGAGCGAGTTGCACCTGTGTCTACTAAAAAAGAAAAGGATTTGCCTCCTATTGTGACGTCAACCCTTGGTTCCTCTTGAGGATTAGTGGTTACGGATAGTACTGAACACATCAAGTCACCAAGTGAGCTGTCCTATTGTGGGTACATGCTTATTCCTGTGCTTGTGAAAGGATTCCCACCCTCCATGGTGATGCCCTCTATTCTAGGAGTTAATAACTGTCCTGTATTTGCGCTCTGCTGTACTTGCATGGGCATGTTCTGTGACTGCCCTTGTAGCGCATTCAATGGTGCTTGCTGTGGTTGCAAAACCTGTTGCACTCTCGGTGCTTGTGTCTGATACACTGTTTGATGTTGGGCAAATCCATCTCTAATCTGTGAGCTATAGGCAGGTGGAAAAGTGCCCCCCCCTCCCCGGGAATAGCCCATTCTGTACATACACTTGGCTTAAACATGTACGTGCTATATGTCCTGTCGTTCCACATGTCCAACATGCAGGAGGAAGTCTTCAGATCTGCCCTCCCTGCATTCCCTGATTATCATTCTGCATAGGTTGAAACCCACCCTGGTTATTTTGGAAATTTCCCTGATTATTCTGAAAGCCTCCTCTTCCGCTGAAGTTTCCCTGTCCTTGAGGTACAAATCCATTCCCTGCTTGCTCGAACTGCCTTTGGTTAGTCACCTGTGGCATATTTGTTGTTTGCTGCGATCCTGGCCCTTCCCTGCTAGTCAACATGGCCCCTTCTATAGCATACCTCGATAGTTTTTTCTGTACTAGCTTAGCCTCCTCAAGCTTCCTCTCTTCTTCCTTCTTTTGGTTTTTCTCTTGCAACAATTGGCAATGATGCGCTATGGTCAGCTGTATTTCTGGCCATGGTTTCGCCTCCATACTGGTAAGACTGATTTCTGAACTCTGACCAGGTGGGCAGTGGTTCAGAAAGCCAGCTTGGTTTCTTGGAAAAGGGCAACCTTCTTGGACAAGCCAGACCAATCAAGGTAGCATTGGCGGCGGTCAAGACTAGGTCTTAGAAGGGGTGAGGGTGACTGGAAGACCTCAATGAGCACACAGAGTAAAGGACACTTACAAATCACTCCCAGTCGGGTTTATATATATATTAAAAATACAAATACATTTATTTCAAGGCCTTTGAGTTTTAACATACAAATAAAATCACAGCTCCTACGCTGCAAAACTGCTTTGGACAGTGATCCCCCCTTGTGGCCATGGCATGAACATTTTATCTGCCGTACCCTTAACCAATTCCGCACTGTATTGTTTCAACTTAGGCGCGTATTTTGACAGCTGCCTGCACAAATGTATGAGTGGAGTGATGTCCTCCATCATAACTTTTAGTGACACTCGACTATCACAGTTCAGTTATTTTTACACAGATAAATGCTTTCCAGGAAAATAATACAATATGAGCATGTACCAATCGTCACAGCTCCAAACCTCTATATCACGTTTTATTTCAATCTATTTATTCACCGAACATCAGTCATTAAATAAATAATTAATTTTTCAAATCTCAATATTTCCAACAGTCTATTTCTTTCTCGTTTTTTCTCAATACTTCATTTCTTTACCAGATACATCATATACAATATCCAGACGGACAGACAGACAGGACTGACAGACGGGCTAGCCCGGCCCACATGTACTTTGGTCCACGCTCCTCGTGACCTTTTCCTTCGCCCCTTAAAATGACTCCTGTGGAGTATGAGCTGTCCTCTTTAACGACACCTTGGTCGTTTGTAGCCTATATATGTCCCCTCGGAATTTAGGACAAGCTCCTTCTATACGTCCTTGACGTAGGATCCTGGGCTTACTATAAAGGACGATCTTCGCCTATATACTTTAAATTGTGATGTTCATCGTCTCGCACTATGACACTCATTGTCTTAACTTAAAGAGTAAAATACCCCAACCAACCCTCCATTACTCTATCCTTATTTATCACTCTCCCCCCTTCAACATTCATTCAGTTTGCCACCTCAGCCTACTCACCATTTGCGACTTCCGACTCTCGGGAACGTCTCCTCCATTTAACCAGCCGCTTCAGCCTTTGGATCATTCAGCTTCCCGTAGAAATCGGGAGGGGATTCTGCCTGAAAACGAGGGACCCGTGCCACCTGCACTTGCAAGTTTTTGCTTTAAAGGAATAGTGCGCTCAAAAATATTATTGTCCTGAGGGTTCGGGAATGTGTTTTTAAGCATATGTTGATCGATTGTACAAACATTTCCTATGCACCTTACCGTAGTTTTCCTCTTTTGTACACATGCAAAATCAGGCAGCAGGGCGCGGCCATCTTGTGATAATCTTATGTGTTGCCGCGTCGCCGAAGGTGGACTGCCCTGGCGGCACTAAATCATATGCCCCGCCCCTGAGGATGAGATCACCAAACCTAGTGATATTCTCTGCCTATCTCCATGGAGTTACTGGGCAGCGTAGCCAAACGCGCCCAGTCATCACCTACGTGACATGACGCAGAACCCTGAAATCAACACACATCTCACAACACAGCGCGTCACAATTCGGAATATAAAACTATACTTTAAAAGGAAATAGCAAAAATGTACAATTTGTAAAGTACTTTTATTTCACAATAAACGCTGCGAGAACATCTGGCGATTGCCAAATTCAATCAAATGGGTAATTTTGTTCTTTGTTCTTGATCCACAAATGTTTATCGTGAGTCACGCAGTGTTCCTTTTGGGTATAAGAAGCGCATTGGATGCCGGTGAATCGCAAGGCTTGGGCATCTGCTTGGTGCTAGGCTACCGTAAACGATGTCAGGTTGCTCCTTGTCTCTGGTACTGCGTGGCGATTGTCCCAAAAAGCATCACTATGATCCAGCTATTCAAGTGTATCTGCAGCTGCCAGGTATAAAACTGTCTGTTGGTATCTGTAATCGATGACAATCGCAGAAAGGCAGGATGTAGCTGTTTGAAAAACATAACAGAAATGTGTCTCAGTAGCCGATCTTTATTACAATTTATCATTTTACCCATTATGTTAAAACTAATGATATACACAGACGTGAAACAATGGGAACACAGAGAAAACAACGTGGAAAGTAGTCTACAATTTTCTTCAGAGATTAGTGCTATGAAGTATGTTCAGCTCGAAATGGGATGCAGAAGCTGACACTACAATTCGAAGAAAACATAGACTGCATTTTAATTAAATATTAGCGTTGAACCTCGGGGAACACAGTGGTGGACTACAAATGCATCTCAATGCTGGACTGGCCATGTGCCCGGGACAATGACAAGTACACAAACAGGTTGTATTTGCGTTTCATTGCAGTATACCACAAAGAACAACCCACTTCAATGTAAGACAGCAATAACGGTCGGCTAATGATAAGTTGACTTGTTGGTCTTTAAAATCGTCGAAAGTAACACTTACATTATATTTGGCATTTCCATTCTCTTGGCGTAGCGCAGATACTCCGCTCAGATTAACGATTATCCATAAAATGAAATTACATGTTCCCTTATCCAGTTTTGGAATGGTGAAGCTTATCATATTTTACGTTAGTACACCCCTCCATTCATTCCTTTCAGAATCATCAATTTCTATACTGTGTGTGATGAGTGGGCGTGCGATGAGTGGGCTTGCTCAGCTCGCAAGCCAAATATTCAAAGCTGCTGACCTTCACTAAGAATGGGAGCCAATAGCCCTTCAGACCATAGTGGCATTAGAAATTGTTTGCTGCCATCCACCAATGGCGCTCGAAATTTCAAAGTATTTTACTTAGTTCCTCTGGAGAACTTTGCACTCTCCCAGCGACTCCCACAGCCAGCCCACACCACCTGTCAGCTCAGCCCGTCTCGTGTTCACACGGCAAATCACGTACACATTTTTTGCAAGGAGCAAGTCTCGAGCCCTGACAAAATGTGCTTGTACGAGAATGTCCGAGCAAGCCCTGCTGCAACCCCCTCCTGCCAGGCCGCGGTCCCCTGAACCCATGACCACAGTTATATATTAGAGGCCTATTAATTGCAGACGTGTGTTTGTAATATCCCACTTTGGGTCACTAGCGAGGTGAAGGGTGAGGGGGTCTTGCCCCTGAGGCAACCAGCGTGGTTCAGTATTGATAGCTCACAGGTCTGGCACTTCAGAGCTAGAAAGGGGGTGGAGTGACCCATGTTAGTTTAGGGCAGAATATACTGTGACTCGGGTCTTGTTTTATTGGGAGGTACTCTGTGGTGGTCAGCAAGGAAGGGTCACACTTCTGGTACATGAAAAGAATAGCTTTAGAGGGGCACAAGGTTGAACAAGCAGTAATTTTCCAGCAGCGGCGTTGAGAGGTGCAGGAGAACAATTGCTGAGATGGATGAACAACTGCAAGTCATGGTTTGGCCCTGACACACACAGGACAGTGATCTCAGAGGAAGATTTAAATGAATACATTCTTAGTTTGCAACATCTTGTCTCGGCGCATCTATGAGAAAGGGACTTGTGAGGCACAGGCACAGGAGGAAAAATGTGGGGGCTGTCAGTGCTCACTGTTCGCGGTGCTGCTGGGGAGTAGAGGAAACTTCGCAATGACAGAATGCAGCCTAGTCCAAAGTTGGAGTCGAGGGTACACAAAATGGAGTCCAAGTGTGTGTAGCAATAGCCCCACCTCTGCTTATGTCAGGGTCTTCTTCCCTATGGCAGCAGAAGGGCAAAGGAGGCGTCCCCCATGAATGGAAGAGCAGGGTGTCACTTTCGTGTATAATGTATGGGGGCTGGGGACTCAACCGACCCACTCCTTCCTTACATTATCAAGGACCCCCAACACATGACCCCATGAATATATTGGTCAGATTGAAGCTATTTTTTTTTTTTTTTTATTTTGTTGGTTTTTAGGTCAAACCTTTAAAATATTACAAACAAACACATAAGGCAAACATTTAACACAACAATTTAAACGAAATCATGATTCCAACATTATCCTAATTCCTTCCTGTGATCTCTTATGCCAGCCTACTCAGATAACACCTAAGATCACTGAGTCGAGCATGGCTTTACTCAACCTCTTTCGCTCACAGCCTATCAAGCGCATTTAGTCTCTCTTCAATTACAGCCAAGAAGGAAGTCAGGGGCAATATTAATTTCATATCCAGACCATTACACATCATCTGCCATGATTCCTCCGCACATATGGACTGATGGACGTTGTACCACCGGCTCATGTGAATTGATCTTATGTCTTTTAGTGCTGGACAGAAAAGCACAAGATACTTAAGTGACTCCACATCTTTTTCGCAAAGGCGACAGGTGGAATTAGCACCAACATTACATGGCCAATGACTGGTCCTCTCCTTTGTTTTGAAGGCATTTAACCGGAATAACATATACAGTCTTCTTGCTTTCGAATTTGGAAAGCAATTCAAGTACTTTTGAGGGACATTGAAGGCTCTTGCTTCGGCCGGAGAGTCTTTCATGGCGCTAGCATTCTTTCGCTCACTACATGTGGCAATCCAGTCGGCACGCCAGAGCTTCTCCTTTGCTGCGGTTGGATTTGCTAGAAGCATTTCGATGCTGATGTTGTATAGTGCCAACAGATCTTCGCAACGTTTCACCCACTGAGATAGAATGTCGCACCCTTTTGCTGAAGCCTGATGTAATATCTTGAATTGCAAGATTCCTTCCTCTATTCTGGATTTCCGAAATAAGGTTAGCTGATTCCAGCTGACTCGAGCATGCAGTGATATTAACGCAAGTTTGTATCTCATACAAGAAGTCGATATCCCAATCGGTAAACTTAACGCTTTCATCCAGAACATGTGCTCCAAGGATGCCCAATGCTTTGACGAACATCCAAACGCATTTTCCGCACTGTAAATCAGAATAGGTACCGCTTTCTGTTCATAAAAGTTACGCAGGGGGTGCAACGAAAAACGTCCAAATTTTCTGTGTATCACAATACCCTGACAAGCTAGCTGTCCACATTTCCTCTTGGATTCTACTACCCAGGACTCCTCACAGATACTAGAATTCAGTATCATACCTAGATACTTCACACTTTTTGAAACCTTTAGCGGTACTTGATCTAGTTTCCACACGTACTTTTTCGCATTTGCAGGTTGAGTCGTTCTTAAGTTCCCAAACACCAGTATTTCCGTCTTTGCTGCGTTGATCTTGAGGTTGTTCGAGCTTACATAACTTTGTACTGCGTCTAGTTTCCGTTGAAGGCCAATCGGGGTTAAGTCTAAAATTACTAAATCGTCGGCATACAGCAGCCAACTTATCCGTGAAGCATTGAGCTTAGGTGGAAACGCTCTCACGGAATGGATAGCCTCACCGATATCAGAGATGAAGAGATGAAAAAGTGCTGCTGCCAACGGACATCCCTGTTTTACACCCCTATGAGTCTTGATTAGTGCCGACAAGGAGCCTGATTGATCTAGGCGAATTGTAATGGAGGTATCTGTGTGAAGCTCTTTAATCGCCGCTAAGAGACCCACTGGACAACCCCACACCTCCAGTTTCTGCCAAAGCTTCTCGCGATCAATCATGTCGAAAGCGCTAGAGAAATCGACGAAAGCCTGGTACACCTTCGTGTTTAGTCGGAGGGCTTCCATCTTCAGTAGGTTTAGGACCAACAGGTTCAATGAGCATCCGACCAGTTTTACGAATCCCGCTTGTCTTTCGTCAACTCTCTTTACTGTTGTAGCCCATTTGAGCAATTTGGTTTTCAGCAACGATGCATAAATCTTGCCCAGGACATCCAGCAGCGCCACAGGTCGGTAGTTTTTTGGTGATAATCTGTCTCCTTTTTTGAATATGGGGACTATAATCCCAATTTTCCATGAATTTGGTACTTGTTTTTGTGTATTAATTCTTCCAAAAAGGTCGAAACAAAAATCAGTCCAGAGATCAGGGCACTGTTTAATCATGAAATTCGACAGGCCATCAGGGCCTGGTGCTCTGGAATTTTTAGCTCTCATGATAACCTCTCTGATCTCATCCTTCGCAAAGTATAGATCCCATGGTACTGAATTATGGCTTGAAATAGTAAGAACTAAATGTTTGTGGTATAAAGCAGAAAAATGCTGCACCCACTCAGATTCAGATATCAGGCATGATTGCAAAGCTTCTTGCGGTGCTTCCATTTGATTAATAGATCGCCAGAACTCTCTACTGTTCTTAGTAATTAGGATCTTCAACATTGCCTCCGCGTCTTGCTGAAGTAATATACATTTGTGACTTTTTATCCAGTTTTTATAGGATTGTTTAGTTATCCGATTTTTTGCTGTTATATCGTGGACTGACCCTTGCTTGTTTTTCCGTATTTCAGCCCTCATCAGTCTTTTGCGCTGCATCACCAACAGGTCGAAGCGATGTTTCTTCTGGAAAGAGCAGTTTTTCATCCCGATGTATTTAGCTTTCAATTGGGACAGAATGGACACGTATTCAATCTCTTCAGAAGTTGATCTAAATTGGGCGCATATGTTGGCCACGTCACTTTCATCCAATCTCACCCGGAGACGATTTGATTCCACCAGAACTTTTGATCTCCATTTTTGATTTTGTTCCTCTTTTGAGTCTTGGAATGTTAATTCCAACAAATCATGGTCACTGTTGCTCATGGTACGGATTTTCAAGGATTTTGCCCGCGCCTGCATGATATCTGAAGCGAAAATATAGTCAATGGTCGAAAATTGACATTCACGCCGCCACGTAGGCTGAGCTGGTATGTCACCTTGTGTACATCCGTTTAGCATTGAGTTCTTCTAACCAGGTATTCGCGAGTTGTCTCTTAGTTGCATTCTGTGGCTTGCAGATATCAACATTTAAGTCGCCACAAACTAACAAGCAGCCCCCTTTGTTTGACTCCAATAAATTGTCGATTATTGATGTCACCTGGTCGATGAACGAGTGTGTTCCAGTTTGGTAATGGTTCCAGTATAGATTAATTATATGGATCGCCTCCCCCACTTGTCGTATTGCGTTGCTTTTGCCAATCTCACATACTTGAATGTAAGGCGTGACATTAGATCAATTTAATAACCGGTAGCCTGATGATCGTTTGATCATCGTTAAGAGACCAGACATGGGTCGTCCCTTTTCTTCTTTGATAGCGGGGTTCAGAGCACACTCAAAATCAGAAGACACCGGCATTTCACTCAACCACGTTTCTTGCAGGCAAATCAATTGTAAATCATGCATCCAGTCATTTTTTAGCAGATGTAAGAACCCTTGCGTGTTCCATGAGGCAAAAGAACATAGGTGCACCAGGCTGTCCTTTAGGCATTAGCTGCGAGTATTAACATTCAACGCCGAGGCCAACCACTTCCAGTCCTGCGTCGTATCTCTGTTCGCAGGGCTATTTATCATTATCGGAGTAGTCATATCTGCACAGCCACCGTTGTTTATGGTGATTTTAATTTTCGCCATTGGATTTGTTCTCGCAGTCGCTTCTTTTTTGCCAGTGCTTACACTTCTTCGCGCCGAAACTGATGACCCCTCTTTGGGCGGCAGCTCATTCTCGACCAGTTGCTCTTGCATGATTTGTTCTCTGGATTCAGCTCTAATTAAACTTTGTTTGTCTCCTGAGTTACCTTTTTGTGTTAACTGATCTTGGGCGATTCTGTCTTTCATCACTACTGTTTTGCACCTTACAGGATCTGTTAATTTATAAGTGTCGAAACCTAGAGACAGTAGTTCCTCATCTGACTCCAAAATTACATTTGCGATTATATTGGAATTTATATGAAGTATCACCTTATCCGTGCGTAGCTCCTCTGGAAATTCAATAATACGCAGATCTTTAGAACACAAGGATCGTAGCCTAGGCACATGATGAAGCAGCCTTAGCACATTTGTTCGATTCAATATTAATTTTTCACCACATTCCAACCTCTCCAACATCAATTTGATTGCAGGGCTTAGCTTTACCGGTTGGGCTGATTCATGTCCGTTCCTGTCTTTCAGTTTGATCTCCTTCACCTCAGGCTGCTGTTTCTCGGTTTTCCGTGATCTAGGTAAATCATCAACCACCACTGCCTCGGCCATCTCACTTTTTCCTTTTACGGCATTTATTCTTATCAGCGGAGGCACACCTGTGCCACCAACGTTTTGACTCTATGCCGCCGCGCTTCTCGCCAGCCGCTCTCGTTTTTCTTGTAAGGTGACAAACTCCGGGCTCTTAGGCCCTTGCTCCCCCTCAACAGCCTCACCTACGGGTAAAACTATCACACATACCCTGTCACGGGACTCCGAAGTTATGATTTTAGGTGGCGCTTGTTGATTTCCCGGCAGCAGGTCGTGAGAATTAGCAGTGCCTACCACTGGCATCCTGAGCTCACTATTCCTTCCTGAGTTTGAAGGCGAAGTAACTGCTTTGTGATCACACGGCACACCAGGAGGTATTAGCTCAGGGACTTCTTGAATCGGGTCCTCGTAAACTGATAATTACAGTAACTCCTGATCGTCCAGCTCGGATTCATCTTGTGCAGCCTCGGAAAGTGGCATAATAATTCCTGTCAAATCTCCCTCAACTTGTTTATTCGCCTTGATTGTGTCTGCTAATTTTAGATTGGATGTGATCGCTTTATCTACCAGTTGGAACATGTTGATGTTGCGAAGAAATTTTCTGGCTCCCTTTTGTTTCGACTTCTTACGAGCAGGCATGTTCTTTTCCTTTTTCGCTTGTGATGGATTTTTTTTTCTTACTTCCCCATTGATTTTGTTTTGGGCTTCGACCAATATACCTCCAAAAATGGGGAATAGGCCTGCTGGCTTTGTCGTGTCCACAGCCGCTTCATTCAGACCTGAATCGTCAGCCACCGCCTGCTGTGTAAGCAGCGAGCCAGATGCTTGTTGACAGTCATGCAAGGCGGGGTTTGATACATTTTTAGTTTGCATAAACGCTGAATGGAACGAGCGTTCCAGTGAGCACAGCTGGTCTTCACCTTTTTCAGATTCTTCACTGAAGTTCCTCGAATTTTCTTCACCCGTTGCCTCATGAAAAGCGGCATCGATAGTTGAACCTTTTGTCAAGTCAATTGATTCCATTTGCCGGCTTGTCGGGTTCAAGTTGGTTTGAGGGGACTGATCTGTCATATGGAGTGATGGCGTTTGCTGACCGATATGCTCTGTGGACGTTGCTATAGTGAATGGAAGTGTGAGAAGAGTAGACTGCTCATTCATGTCCACGTGAGCCATGTTACTTGCTCTGCCCATCTCCTCTCCTTTTAGGTGTGTGTTTGGTTTGTGGAATAGCGCCAACGCTTCTTTTGCAACCTCCACAAACAGTTTTTTATCAATCATGTCGTTCCGTTTGGCTTCATTAGCAGCTTTCATACCTGCCAGTAGATTTTGGTTTATCTCCTCTTGTTTTTGACTCCTGGCCTCTGTGCATTAACTCTAAATGAACAAGTTTTGAATTCACGAGCGCCAGCAGTGTTGTAACATCCTTCACATTTTCGTTTAATGATTCATACAATTTAGTAAAAGGTGTCAGGGAGATTGGCATCACTGATGTCAGGGCCATTAGTAAGTCGTTCGATGGTACATGTCACACAGAGCTACCGATCCTCCACCAGAAATGTGCTGCGCATCGCATGCAGATCGTGAGAGCCGAACGCGTTCTCTTATTTTTGGGAATGGACCCGCCACAGACGATGAATCTCTTGACCTAGGCTCGTCTAGCTTGTCGCTATTTGAGTCTTGACTTAGCTGTGGTTGATATAATTGCTGTTGTCTCTCAAACTCATGATCTTTAGTAGATTGACAGGGCAATCTTTTCTGGGAGTGTACCACCTTTTCCTCTGATGATAGTGCTGACTCCTCAGAGGATCCAATTCTTAATTTTTTATAATTACCAGGTCCCCATATATCTCTGTTAACATTCGTCATGGATCTACAATGACTACTCTGGGAAACATTTTGTGACACATTTGGATCTGGGGTAGCCATGGCCGTCATTTTGCATGAACGTGATTTATTTACATCGATCAAATTTTGCAAGACCGCAGAAACCACCTCCAACGAGTTTCTTCTATCGGTACATTTTGCATTATCACTTGCCGCATCTAGGTTACATTCACTTTGTGGAAGTATGTTTGGTGCAAGTAAAGGCAAATAGGGATCCATTGGATCTAAGGGGATAGCAGGAACTGTTTGTGATGTTGATGGAGCATTCATGACCACGCCTTGCCCAGCTTGTGGCGTACCATGCGAATGCAAGTGCTTGGATGCATCATTCTGTCTCCCAGACTTCATACATGCTTTGGTTACTTTTATCCCTTTAGTCATGCCAACTTTCTGTATGTCAGGAAAGACCACGGATGGAGGATCAACCGTGTCAGCAAGGACGGTCAGTCTGCTATCCAGCCATGCCTCTTCCAAGTCCAGCTGACGTTGCCGAGCCTCCGCGTCTGTGCCGTCATCACTCGCGGCCGCATCCGTCACAATGCAGCCACGCCCACCTGCGTCGTCGCTCGAGGCCGGAGTCGGCGCTACCGTAGGAGACGCCCTGTCCACCACGGCACCCTCACGTGGCGACTCCGCAAAGCCCGTGCACCCCTCACCGTCTCCAGGCTGCGCCTGCGGGGCTGCCATGGAGGGTGAAGGAGCAAGCGCATCGCCCAGAATGTTATCCATCAACTCATTACCCGTCGTGTAATCAACGATGCTCCTCCGAGACCTCATCTCAGCGGGTTTGGTAAGCTCAGGAGGCGGGGGCGGAGGTAAAGAAGCGGAGATAGCAGATGAGTGTAGGCACTCATTGGCTATTAATGTCACGCCCGGGGAGTCTTCAAAAACCTCTTCTACGAGCCCAGCTGTCATATCCTCACAGGTTTCTAATATTGAGCCACATGAATAGTATTGGCTCACCTGTTGTTGTCGGGCCCGCTTGACAGGGTGGTCCTCATATGTTGCCAAGCGTTTGACTTGGGCTCTTGTCCTCGAGGCTGGTGTAACTGGATCCATCGAGCCGATTCACAGTGACCCGGCGCCCTGCGCCACTCGCCACAGCAAACAGTGAAGTCCACAGGCCTTTGGTCCTCAGGGCTTAGCGCCGCAAGGGCACTGGAGGCGGCCTTATGTACCAGGTGACCTAGGTCAGGTGACCTGACTCCTGGGTCAGTTGTTAAAGGTACAGGCACACGCACCTCTGTACTCAGAACACCTCTTCAATTCTCTCTTCCTCCTGGATAGAGGCACTCGCCACAGCAAACAGTGAAGTCCACAGCCCTTTGGTCCTCAGGGCTTAGCGCCGCAAGGGCACTGGAGGCGGCCTTATGTAACAGGTGACCTAGGTCAGGTGACCTGACTCCTGGTCAGTTGTTAAAGGTAAAGGCACACGCACCTCTGTACTCAGAACACCTCTTCAATTCTCTCTTCCTCCTGGATAGAGGCACTCGCCACAGCAAACAGTGAAGTCCACAGCCCTTTGGTCCTAAGGGCTTAGCGCCGCAAGGGCACTGGAGGCGGCCTTATGTACCAGGTGACCTAGGTCAGGTGACCTGACTCCTGGGTCAGTTGTTAAAGGTACAGGCACACGCACCTCTGTACTCAGAACACCTCTTCAATTCTCTCTTCCTCCTGGATAGAGGCACTCGCCACAGCAAACAGTGAAGTCCACAGCCCTTTGGTCCTCAGGACTTAGCGCCGCAAGGGCACTGGAGGCGGCCTTATGTACCAGGTGACCTAGGTCAGGTGACCTGACTCCTGGGTCAGTTGTTAAAGGTACAGGCACACGCACCTCTGTACTCAGAACACCTCTTCAATTCTCTCTTCCTCCTGGATAGAGGCACTCACCACAGCAAACAGTGAAGTCCACAGCCCTTTGGTCCTCAGGGCTTAGCGCTGCAAGGGCACTGGAGGCGGCCTTATGTACCAGGTGACCTAGGTCAGGTGACCTGACTCCTGGGTCAGTTGTTAAAGGTACAGGCACACGCACCTCTGTACTCAGAACACCTCTTCAATTCTCTCTTCCTCCTGGATAGAGGCACTCGCCACAGCAAACAGTGAAGTCCACAGGCCTTTGGTCCTCAGGGCTTAGCGCCGCAAGGGCACTGGAGGCGGCCTTATGTACCAGGTGACCTAGGTCAGGTGACCTGACTCCTGGGTCAGTTGTTAAAGGTACAGGCACACGCACCTCTGTACTCAGAATACCTCTTCAATTCTCTCTTCCTCCTGGATAGAGGCACTCGCCACAGCAAACAGTGAAGTCCACAGCCCTTTGGTCCTCAGGGCTTAGCGCCGCAAGGGCACTGGAGGCGGCCTTATGTACCAGGTGACCTAGGTCAGGTGACCTGACTCCTGGGTCAGTTGTTTAAGGTACAGGCACACGCACCTCTGTACTCAGAACACCTCTTCAATTCACTCTTCCTCCTGGATAGAGGCACTCGCCACAGCAAACAGTGAAGTCCACAGCCCTTTGGTCCTCAGGACTTAGCGCCGCAAGGGCACTGGAGGCGGCCTTATGTACCAGGTGACCTAGGTCAGGTGACCTGACTCCTGGGTCAGTTGTTAAAGGTACAGGCACACGCACCTCTGTACTCAGAACACCTTCAATTCTCTCTTCCTCCTGGATAGAGGCACTCACCACAGCAAACAGTGAAGTCCACAGCCATTTGGTCCTCAGGGCTTAGCGCCGCAAGGGCACTGGAGGCGGCCTTATGTACCAGGTGACCTGACTCCTGGGTCAGTTGTTAAAGGTACAGGCACACGCACCTCTGTACTCAGAACACCTCTTCAATTCTCTCTTCCTCCTGGATAGAGGCACTCGCCACAGCAAACAGTGAAGTCCACAGCCCTTTGGTCCTCAGGGCTTAGCGCCGCAAGGGCACTGTAGGCGGCCTTATGTACCAGGTGACCTAGGTCAGGTGACCTGACTCCTGGGTCAGTTGTTAAAGGTACAGGCACACGCACCTCTGTACTCAGAACACCTCTTCAATTCTCTCTTCCTCCTGGATAGAGGCACTCGCCACAGCAAACAGTGAAGTCCACAGCCCTTTGGTCCTCAGGGCTTAGCGCCGCAAGGGCACTGGAGGCGGCCTTATGTACCAGGTGACCTAGGTCAGGTGACCTGACTCCTGGGTCAGTTGTTAAAGGTACAGGCACACGCACCTCTGTACTCAGAACACCTCTTCAATTCTCTCTTCCTCCTGGATAGAGGCACTCGCCACAGCAAACAGTGAAGTCCACAGCCCTTTGGTCCTCAGGGCTTAGCGCCGCAAGGGCACTGGAGGCGGCCTTATGTACCAGGTGACCTAGGTCAGGTGACCTGACTCCTGGGTCAGTTGTTAAAGGTACAGGCACACGCACCTCTGTACTCAGAACACCTCTTCAATTCTCTCTTCCTCCTGGATAGAGGCACTCGCCACAGCAAACAGTGAAGTCCACAGCCCTCTGGTCCTCAGGGCTTAGCGCCGCAAGGGCACTGGAGGCAGCCTTATGTACCAGGTGACCTAGGTCAGGTGACCTGACTCCTGGGTCAGTTGTTAAAGGTACAGGCACACGCACCTCTGTACTCAGAACACCTCTTCAATTCTCTCTTCCTCCTGGATAGAGGCACTCGCCACAGCAAACAGTGAAGTCCACAGCCCTTTGGTCCTCAGGGCTTAGCGCCGCAAGGGCACTGGAGGCGGCCTTATGTACCAGGTGACCTAGGTCAGGTGACCTGACTCCTGGGTCAGTTGTTAAAGGTACAGGCACACGCACCTCTGTACTCAGAACACCTCTTCAATTCTCTCTTCCTCCTGGATAGAGGCACTCGCCACAGCAAACAGTGAAGTCCACAGCCCTTTGGTCCTCAGGGCTTAGCGCCGCAAGGGCACTGGAGGCGGCCTTATGTACCAGGTGACCTAGGTCAGGTGACCTGACTCCTGGGTCAGTTGTTAAAGGTACAGGCACATGCACCTCTGTACTCAGAACACCTCTTCAATTCTTTCTTCCTCCTGGATAGAGGCACTCGCCACAGCAAACAGTGAAGTCCACAGCCCTTTGGTCCGCAGGGCTTAGCGCCGCAAGGGCACTGGAGGCGGCCTTATGTACCAGGTGACCTGACTCCTGGGTCAGTTGTTAAAGGTACAGGCACACGCACCTCTGTACTCAGAACACCTCTTCAATTCTCTCTTCCTCCTGGATAGAGGCACTCGCCACAGCAAACAGTGAAGTCCACAGCCCTTTGGTCCTCAGGGCTTAGCGCCGCAAGGGCACTGGAGGCGGCCTTATGTACCAGGTGACCTAGGTCAGGTGACCTGACTCCTGGGTCAGTTGTTAAGGGTACAGGCACACGCACCTCTGTACTCAGAACACCTCTTCAATTCTCTCTTCCTCCTGGATAGAGGCACTCGCCACAGCAAACAGTAAAGTCCACAGCCCTTTGGTCCTCAGGGCTTAGCGCCGCAAGGGCACTGGAGGCGGCCTTATGTACCAGGTGACCTAGGTCAGGTGACCTGACTCCTGGGTCAGTTGTTAAAGGTACAGGCACACGCACCTCTGTACTCAGAACACCTCTTCAATTCTCTCTTCCTCCTGGATAGAGGCACTCGCCACAGCAAACAGTGAAGTCCACAGCCCTTTGGTCCTCAGGGCTTAGCGCCGCAAGGGCACTGGAGGCGGCCTTATGTACCAGGTGACCTAGGTCAGGTGACCTGACTCCTGGGTCAGTTGTTAAAGGTACAGGCACACGCACCTCTGTACTCAGAACACCTCTTCAATTCTCTCTTCCTCCTGGATAGAGGCACTCGCCACAGCAAACAGTGAAGTCCACAGCCCTTTGGTCCTCAGGGCTTAGCGCCGCAAGGGCACTGGAGGCAGCCTTACGTACCAGGTGACCTAGGTCAGGTGACCTGACTCCTGGGTCAGTTGTTAAAGGTACAGGCACACGCACCTCTGTACTCAGAACACCTCTTCAATTCTCTCTTCCTCCTGGATAGAGGCACTCGCCACAGCAAACAGTGAAGTCCACAGCCCTTTGGTCCTCAGGGCTTAGCGCCGCAAGGGCACTGGAGGCGGCCTTATGTATCAGGTGACCTGACTCCTGGGTCAGTTGTTAAAGGTACAGGCACACGCACCTCTGTACTCAGAACACCTCTTCAATTCTCTCTTCCTCCTGGATAGAGGCACTCGCCACAGCAAACAGTGAAGTCCACAGCCCTTTGGTCCTCAGGGCTTAGCGCCGCAAGGGCACTGGAGGTGGCCTTATGTACCAGGGGACCTAGGTCAGGTGACCTGACTCCTGGGTCAGTTGTTAAAGGTACAGGCACACGCACCTCTGTACTCAGAACACCTCTTCAATTCTCTCTTCCTCCTGGATAGAGGCACTCGCCACAGCAAACAGTGAAGTCCACAGCCCTTTGGTCCTCAGGGCTTAGCGCCGCAAGGGCACTGGAGGCGGCCTTATGTACCAGGTGACCTAGGTCAGGTAACCTGACTCCTGGGTCAGTTGTTAAAGGTACAGACACACGCACCTCTGTACTCAGAACACCTCTTCAATTCTCTCTTCCTCTTGGATAGAGGCACTCGCCACAGCAAACAGTGAAGTCCACAGCCCTTTGGTCCTCAAGGCTTAGCGCCGCAAGGGCACTGGAGGCGGCCTTATGTACCAGGTGACCTAGGTCAGGTGACCTGACTCCTGGGTCAGTTGTTAAAGGTACAGGCACACGCACCTCTGTACTCAGAACACCTCTTCAATTCTCTCTTCCTCCTGGATAGAGGCACTCGCCACAGCAAACAGTGAAGTCCACAGCCCTTTGGTCCTCAGGGCTTAGCGCCGCAAGGGCACTGGAGGCGGCCTTATGTACCAGGTGACCTAGGTCAGGTGACCTGACTCCTGGGTCAGTTGTTAAAGGTACAGGCACACGCACCTCTGTACTCAGAACACCTCTTCAATTCTCTCTTCCTCCTGGATAGAGGCACTCGCCACAGCAAACAGTGAAGTCCACAGCCCTTTGGTCCTCAGGGCTTAGCGCCGCAAGGGCACTGGAGGCGGCCTTACGTACCAGGTGACCTAGGTCAGGTGACCTGACTCCTGGGTCAGTTGTTAAAGGTACAGGCACACGCACCTCTGTACTCAGAACACCTCTTCAATTCTCTCTTCCTCCTGGATAGAGGCACTCACCACAGCAAACAGTGAAGTCCACAGCCCTTTGGTCCTCAGGGCTTAGCGCCGCAAGGGCACTGGAGGCGGCCTTATGTACCAGGTGACCTGACTCCTGGGTCAGTTGTTAAAGGTACAGGCACACGCACCTCTGTACTCAGAACACCTCTTCAATTCTCTCTTCCTCCTGGATAGAGGCACTCGCCACAGCAAACAGTGAAGTCCACAGCCCTTTGGTCCTCAGGGCTTAGCGCCGCAAGGGCACTGGAGGCGGCCTTATGTACCAGGTGACCTAGGTCAGGTGACCTGACTTCTGGGTCAGTTGTTAAAGGTACAGGCACACGCACCTCTGTACTCAGAACACCTCTTCAATTCTCTCTTCCTCCTGGATAGAGGCACTCGCCACAGCAAACAGTGAAGTCCACAGCCCTTTGGTCCTCAAGGCTTAGCGCCGCAAGGGCACTGGAGGCGGCCTTATGTACCAGGTGACCTAGGTCAGGTGACCTGACTCCTGGGTCAGTTGTTAAAGGTACAGGCACACGCACCTCTGTACTCAGAACACCTCTTCAATTCTCTCTTCCTCCTGGATAGAGGCACTCGCCACAGCAAACAGTGAAGTCCACAGCCCTTTGGTCCTCAGGGCGTAGCGCCGCAAGGGCACTGGAGGAGGCCTTATGTACCAGGTGACCTAGGTCAGGTGACCTGACTCCTGGGTCAGTTGTTAAAGGTACAGGCACACGCACCTCTGTACTCAGAACACCTCTTCAATTCTCTCTTCCTCCTGGATAGAGGCACTCGCCACAGCAAACAGTGAAGTCCACAGCCCTTTGGTCCTCAGGGCTTAGCGCCGCAAGGGCACTGGAGGCGGCCTTATGTACCAGGTGACCTAGGTCAGGTGACCTGACTCCTGGGTCAGTTGTTAAAGGTACAGGCACACGCACCTCTGTACTCAGAACACCTCTTCAATTCTCTCTTCCTCCTGGATAGAGGCACTCGCCACAGCAAACAGTGAAGTCCACAGCCCTTTGGTCCTCAGGGCTTAGCGCCGCAAGGGCACTGGAGGCGGCCTTATGTACCAGGTGACCTAGGTCAGGTGACCTGACTCCTGGGTCAGTTGTTAAAGGTACAGGCACACGCACCTCTGTACTCATAACACCTCTTCAATTCTCTCTTCCTCCTGGATAGAGGCACTCGCCACAGCAAACAGTAAAGTCCACAGCCCTTTGGTCCTCAGGGCTTAGCGCCGCAAGGGCACTGGAGGCGGCCTTATGTACCAGGTGACCTAGGTCAGGTGACCTGACTCCTGGGTCAGTTGTTAAAGGTACAGGCACACGCACCTCTGTACTCAGAACACCTCTTCAATTCTCTCTTCCTCCTGGATAGAGGCACTCGCCACAGCAAACAGTGAAGTCCACAGCCCTTTGGTCCTCAGGGCTTAGCGCCGCAAGGGCACTGGAGGCGGCCTTATGTACCAGGTGACCTAGGTCAGGTGACCTGACTCCTGGGTCAGTTGTTAAAGGTACAGGCACACGCACCTCTGTACTCAGAACACCTCTTCAATTCTCTCTTCCTCCTGGATAGAGGCACTCGCCACAGCAAACAGTGAAGTCCACAGCCCTTTGGTCCTCAGGGCTTAGCGCCGCAAGGGCACTGGAGGCGGCCTTATGTACCAGGTGACCTAGGTCAGGTGACCTGTCTCCTGGGTCAGTTGTTAAAGGTACAGGCACACGCACCTCTGTACTCAGAACACCTCTTCAATTCTCTCTTCCTCCTGGATAGAGGCACTCGCCACAGCAAACAGTGAAGTCCACAGCCCTTTGGTCCTCAGGGCTTAGCGCCGCAAGGGCACTGGAGGCGGCCTTATGTATCAGGTGACCTGACTCCTGGGTCAGTTGTTAAAGGTACAGGCACACGCACCTCTGTACTCAGAACACCTCTTCAATTCTCTCTTCCTCCTGGATAGAGGCACTCGCCACAGCAAACAGTGAAGTCCACAGCCCTTTGGTCCTCAGGGCTTAGCGCCGCAAGGGCACTGGAGGTGGCCTTATGTACCAGGTGACCTAGGTCAGGTGACCTGACTCCTGGGTCAGTTGTTAAAGGTACAGGCACACGCACCTCTGTACTCAGAACACCTCTTCAAATCTCTCTTCCTCCTGGATAGAGGCACTCGCCACAGCAAACAGTGAAGTCCACAGCCCTTTGGTCCTCAGGGCTTAGCGCCGCAAGGGCACTGGAGGCGGCCTTATGTACTAGGTGACCTAGGTCAGGTGACCTGACTCCTGGGTCAGTTGTTAAAGGTACAGGCACACGCACCTCTGTACTCAGAACACCTCTTCAATTCTCTCTTCCTCCTGGATAGAGGCACTCGCCACAGCAAACAGTGAAGTCCACAGCCCTTTGGTCCTCAGGGCTTAGCGCCGCAAGGGCACTGGAGGCGGCCTTATGTACCAGGTGACCTAGGTCAGGTGACCTGACTCCTGGGTCAGTTGTTAAAGGTACAGGCACACGCACCTCTGTACTCAGAACACCTCTTCAATTCTCTCTTCCTCCTGGATAGAGGCACTCGCCACAGCAAACAGTGAAGTCCACAGCCCTTTGGTCCTCAGGGCTTAGCGCCGCAAGGGCACTGGAGGCGGCCTTATGTACCAGGTGACCTGACTCCTGGGTCAGTTGTTAAAGGTACAGGCACACGCACCTCTGTACTCAGAACACCTCTTCAATTCTCTCTTCCTCCTGGATAGAGGCACTCGCCACAGCAAACAGTGAAGTCCACAGCCCTTTGGTCATCAGGGCTTAGCGCCGCAAGGGCACTGGAGGCGGCCTTATGTACCAGGTGACCTAGGTCAGGTGACCTGACTCCTGGGTCAGTTGTTAAAGGTACAGGCACACGCACCTCTGTACTCAGAGCACCTCTGTACTCAGAACACCTCTTCAATTCTCTCTTCCTCCTGGATAGAGGCACTCGCCACAGCAAACAGTGAAGTCCACAGCCCTTTGGTCCTCAGGGCTTAGCGCCGCAAGGGCACTGGAGGCGGCCTTATGTACCAGGTGACCTAGGTCAGGTGACCTGACTCCTGGGTCAGTTGTTAAAGGTACAGGCACACGCACCTCTGTACTCAGAACACCTCTTCAATTCTCTCTTCCTCCTGGATAGAGGCACTCGCCACAGCAAACAGTGAAGTCCACAGCCCTTTGGTCCTCAGGGCTTAACGCCGCAAGGGCACTGGAGGCGGCCTTATGTACCAGGTGACCTAGGTCAGGTGACCTGACTCCTGGGTCAGTTGTTAAAGGTACAGGCACACGCACCTCTGTACTCAGAACACCTCTTCAATTCTCTCTTCCTCCTGGATAGAGGCACTCGCCACAGCAAACAGTGAAGTCCACAGCCCTTTGGTCCTCAGGGCTTAGCGCCGCAAGGGCACTGGAGGCGGCCTTATGTACCAGGTGACCTAGGTCAGGTGACCTGACTTCTGGGTCAGTTGTTAAAGGTACAGGGACACGCACCTCTGTACTCAGAACACCTCTTCAATTCTCTCTTCCTCCTGGATAGAGGCACTCGCCACAGCAAACAGTGAAGTCCACAGCCCTTTGGTCCTCAGGGCTTAGCGCCGCAAGGGCACTGGAGGCGGCCTTATGTACCAGGTGACCTAGGTCAGGTGACCTGACTCCTGGGTCAGTTGTTAAAGGTTCAGGCACACGCACCTCTGTACTCAGAACACCTCTTCAATTCTCTCTTCCTCCTGGATAGAGGCACTCGCCACAGCAAACAGTGAAGTCCACAGCCCTTTGGTCCTCAGGGCTTAGCGCCGCAAGGGCACTGGAGGCGGCCTTATGTACCAGGTGACCTAGGTCAGGTGACCTGACTCCTGGGTCAGTTGTTAAAGGTACAGGCACACGCACCTCTGTACTCAGAACACCTCTTCAATTCTCTCTTCCTCCTGGATAGAGGCACTCGCCACAGCAAACAGTGAAGTCCACATCCCTTTGGTCCTCAGGGCTTAGCGCCGCAAGGGCACTGGAGGCAGGCCTTATGTACCAGGTGACCTAGGTCAGGTGACCTGACTCCTGGGTCAGTTGTTAAAGGTACAGGCACACGCACCTCTGCACTCAGAACACCTCTTCAATTCTCTCTTCCTCCTGGATAGAGGCACTCGCCACAGCAAACAGTGAAGTCCACAGCCCTTTGGTCCTCAGGGCTTGGCGCCGCAAGGGCACTGGAGGTGGCCTTATGTACCAGGTGACCTAGGTCAGGTGACCTGACTCCTGGGTCAGTTGTTAAAGGTACAGGCACACGCACCTCTGTACTCAGAACACCTCTTCAATTCTCTCTTTCTCCTGGATAGAGGCACTCGCCACAGCAAACAGTGAAGTCCACAGCCCTTTGGTCCTCAGGGCTTAGCGCCGCAAGGGCACTGGAGGCGGCCTTATGTACCAGGTGACCTAGGTCAGGTGACCTGACTCCTGGGTCAGTTGTTAAAGGTACAGGCACACGCACCTCTGTACTCAGAACACCTCTTCAATTCTCTCTTCCTCCTGGATAGAGGCACTCGCCACAGCAAACAGTGAAGTCCACAGCCCTTTGGTCCTCAGGGCTTAGCGCCGCAAGGGCACTGGAGGCGGCCTTATGTACTAGGTGACCTAGGTCAGGTGACCTGACTCCTGGGTCAGTTGTTAAAGGTACAGGCACACGCACTTCTGTACTCAGAACACCTCTTCAATTCTCTCTTCCTCCTGGATAGAGGCACTCGCCACAGCAAACAGTGAAGTCCACAGCCCTTTGGTCCTCAGGGCTTAGCGCCGCAAGGGCACTGGAGGCGGCCTTATGTACCAGGTGACCTAGGTTAGGTGACCTGACTCCTGGGTCAGTTGTTAAAGGTACAGGCACACGCACCTCTGTACTCAGAACACCTCTTCAATTCTCTCTTCCTCCTGGATAGAGGCACTCGCCACAGCAAACAGTGAAGTCCACAGCCCTTTGGTCCTCAGGGCTTAGCGCCGCAAGGGCACTGGAGGCGGCCTTATGTACCAGGTGACCTAGGTCAGGTGACCTGACTCCTGGGTCAGTTGTTAAAGGTACAGGCACACGCACCTCTGTACTCAGAACACCTCTTCAATTCTCTCTTCCTCCTGGATAGAGGCACTCGCCACAGCAAACAGTGAAGTCCACAGCCCTTTGGTCCTCAGGGCTTAGCGCCGCAAGGGCACTGGAGGCGGCCTTATGTACCAGGTGACCTGACTCCTGGGTCAGTTGTTAAAGGTACAGGCACACGCACCTCTGTACTCAGAACACCTCTTCAATTCTCTCTTCCTCCTGGATAGAGGCACTCGCCACAGCAAACAGTGAAGTCCACAACCCTTTGGTCCTCAGGGCTTAGCGCCACAAGGGCACTGGAGGCGGCCTTATGTACCAGGTGACGTAGGTCAGGTGACCTGACTCCTGGGTCAGTTGTTAAAGGTACAGGCACACGCACCTCTGTACTCAGAACACCTCTTCAATTCTCTCTTCCTCCTGGATAGAGGCACTCGCCACAGCAAACAGTGAAGTCCACAGCCCTTTGGTCCTCAGGGCTTAGCGCCGCAAGGGCACTGGAGGAGGCCTTATGTACCAGGTGACCTAGGTCAGGTGACCTGACTCCTGGGTCAGTTGTTAAAGGTACAGGCACACGCACCTCTGTACTCAGAACACCTCTTCAATTCTCTCTTCCTCCTGGATAGAGGCACTCGCCACAGCAAACAGTGAAGTCCACAGCCCTTTGGTCCTCAGGGTTTAGCGCCGCAAGGGCACTGGAGGCGGCCTTATGTACCAGGTGACCTGACTCCTGGGTCAGTTGTTAAAGGTACAGGCACACGCACCTCTGTACTCAGAACACCTCTTCAATTCTCTCTTCCTCCTGGATAGAGGCACTCGCCACAGCAAACAGTGAAGTCCACAGCCCTTTGGTCCTCAGGGCTTAGCGCCGCAAGGGCACTGGAGGCGGCCTTATGTACCAGGTGACCTAGGTCAGGTGACCTGACTCCTGGGTCAGTTGTTAAAGGTACAGGCACACGCACCTCTGTACTCATAACACCTCTTCAATTCTCTCTTCCTCCTGGATAGAGGCACTCGCCACAGCAAACAGTGAAGTCCACAGCCCTTTGGTCCTCAGGGCTTAGCGCCGCAAGGGCACTGGAGGCGGCCTTATGTACCAGATGACCTAGGTCAGGTGACCTGACTCCTGGGTCAGTTGTTAAAGGTACAGGCACACGCACCTCTGTACTCAGAACACCTCTTCAATTCTCTCTTCCTCCTGGATAGAGGCACTCGCCACAGCAAACAGTGAAGTCCACAGCCCTTTGGTCCTCAGGGCTTAGCGCCGCAAGGGCACTGGAGGCGGCCTTATGTACCAGGTGACCTAGGTCAGGTGACCTGACTCCTGGGTCAGTTGTTAAAGGTACAGGCACACGCACCTCTGTACTCAGAACACCTCTTCAATTCTCTCTTCCTCCTGGATAGAGGCACTCGCCACAGCAAACAGTGAAGTCCACAGCCCTTTGGTCCTCAGGGCTTAGCGCCGCAAGGGCACTGGAGGCGGCCTTATGTACCAGGTGACCTCGGTCAGGTGACCTGTCTCCTGGGTCAGTTGTTAAAGGTACAGGCACACGCACCTCTGTACTCAGAACACCTCTTCAATTCTCTCTTCCTCCTGGATAGAGGCACTCGCCACAGCAAACAGTGAAGTCCACAGCCCTTTGGTCCTCAGGGCTTAGCGCCGCAAGGGCACTGGAGGCGGCCTTACGTACCAGGTGACCTAGGTCAGGTGACCTGACTCCTGGGTCAGTTGTTAAAGGTACAGGCACACGCACCTCTGTACTCAGAACACCTCTTCAATTCTCTCTTCCTCCTGGATAGAGGCACTCGCCACAGCAAACAGTGAAGTCCACAGCCCTTTGGTCCTCAGGGCTTAGCGCCGCAAGGGCACTGGAGGCGGCCTTATGTATCAGGTGACCTGACTCCTGGGTCAGTTGTTAAAGGTACAGGCACACGCACCTCTGTACTCAGAACACCTCTTCAATTCTCTCTTCCTCCTGGATAGAGGCACTCGCCACAGCAAACAGTGAAGTCCACAGCCCTTTGGTCCTCAGGGCTTAGCGCCGCAAGGGCACTGGAGGTGGCCTTATGTACCAGGTGACCTAGGTCAGGTGACCTGACTCCTGGGTCAGTTGTTAAAGGTACAGGCACACGCACCTCTGTACTCAGAACACCTCTTCAATTCTCTCTTCCTCCTGGATAGAGGCACTCGCCACAGCAAACAGTGAAGTCCACAGCCCTTTGGTCCTCAGGGCTTAGCGCCGCAAGGGCACTGGAGGCGGCCTTATGTACCAGGTGACCTAGGTCAGGTGACCTGACTCCTGGGTCAGTTGTTAAAGGTACAGGCACACGCACCTCTGTACTCAGAACACCTCTTCAATTCTCTCTTCCTCCTGGATAGAGGCACTCGCCACAGCAAACAGTGAAGTCCACAGCCCTTTGGTCCTCAGGGCTTAGCGCCGCAAGGGCACTGGAGGCGGCCTTATTTACTAGGTGACCTAGGTCAGGTGACCTGACTTCTGGGTCAGTTGTTAAAGGTACAGGCACACGCACCTCTGTACTCAGAACACCTCTTCAATTCTCTCTTCCTCCTGGATAGAGGCACTCGCCACAGCAAACAGTGAAGTCCACAGCCCTTTGGTCCTCAGGGCTTAGCGCCGCAAGGGCACTGGAGGCGGCCTTATGTACCAGGTGACCTAGGTCAGGTGACCTGACTCCTGGGTCAGTTGTTAAAGGTACAGGCACACGCACCTCTGTACTCAGAACACCTCTTCAATTCTCTCTTCCTCCTGGATAGAGGCACTCGCCACAGCAAACAGTGAAGTCCACAGCCCTTTGGTCCTCAGGGCTTAGCGCCGCAAGGGCACTGGAGGCGGCCTTATGTACCAGGTGACCTGACTCCTGGGTCAGTTGTTAAAGGTACAGGCACACGCACCTCTGTACTCAGAACACCTCTTCAATTCTCTCTTCCTCCTGGATAGAGGCACTCGCCACAGCAAACAGTGAAGTCCACAGCCCTTTGGTCATCAGGGCTTAGCGCCGCAAGGGCACTGGAGGCGGCCTTATGTACCAGGTGACCTAGGTCAGGTGACCTGACTCCTGGGTCAGTTGTTAAAGGTACAGGCACACGCACCTCTGTACTCAGAGCACCTCTGTACTCAGAACACCTCTTCAATTCTCTCTTCCTCCTGGATAGAGGCACTCGCCACAGCAAACAGTGAAGTCCACAGCCCTTTGGTCCTCAGGGCTTAGCGCCGCAAGGGCACTGGAGGCGGCCTTATGTACCAGGTGACCTAGGTCAGGTGACCTGACTCCTGGGTCAGTTGTTAAAGGTACAGGCACACGCACCTCTGTACTCAGAACACCTCTTCAATTCTCTCTTCCTCCTGGATAGAGGCACTCGCCACAGCAAACAGTGAAGTCCACAGCCCTTTGGTCCTCAGGGCTTAGCGCCGCAAGGGCACTGGAGGCGGCCTTATGTACCAGGTGACCTAGGTCAGGTGACCTGACTCCTGGGTCAGTTGTTAAAGGTACAGGCACACGCACCTCTGTACTCAGAACACCTCTTCAATTCTCTCTTCCTCCTGGATAGAGGCACTCGCCACAGCAAACAGTGAAGTCCACAGCCCTTTGGTCCTCAGGGCTTAGCGCCGCAAGGGCACTGGAGGCGGCCTTATGTACCAGGTGACCTAGGTCAGGTGACCTGACTCCTGGGTCAGTTGTTAAAGGTACAGGCACACGCACCTCTGTACTCAGAACACCTCTTCAATTCTCTCTTCCTCCTGGATAGAGGCACTCGCCACAGCAAACAGTGAAGTCCACAGCCCTTTGGTCCTCAGGGCTTAGCGCCGCAAGGGCGCTGGAGGCGGCCTTATGTACCAGGTGACCTAGGTCAGGTGACCTGACTCCTGGGTCAGTTGTTAAAGGTACAGGCACACGCACCTCTGTACTCAGAACACCTCTTCAATTCTCTCTTCCTCCTGGATAGAGGCACTCGCCACAGCAAACAGTGAAGTCCACATCCCTTTGGTCCTCAGGGCTTAGCGCCGCAAGGGCACTGGAGGCAGGCCTTATGTACCAGGTGACCTAGGTCAGGTGACCTGACTCCTGGGTCAGTTGTTAAAGGTACAGGCACACGCACCTCTGCACTCAGAACACCTCTTCAATTCTCTCTTCCTCCTTGATAGATGCACTCGCCACAGCAAACAGTGAAGTCCACAGCCCTTTGGTCCTCAGGGCTTAGCGCCGCAAGGGCACTGGAGGCGGCCTTATGTACCAGGTGACCTAGGTCAGGTGACCTGACTCCTGGGTCAGTTGTTAAAGGTACAGGCACACGCACCTCTGTACTCAGAACACCTCTTCAATTCTCTCTTCCTCCTGGATAGAGGCACTCGCCACAGCAAACAGTGAAGTCCACAGCCCTTTGGTCCTCAGGGCTTAGCGCCGCAAGGGCACTGGAGGCGGCCTTATGTACCAGGTGACCTAGGTCAGGTGACCTGACTCCTGGGTCAGTTGTTAAAGGTACAGGCACACGCACCTCTGTACTCAGAACACCTCTTCAATTCTCTCTTCCTCCTGGATAGAGGCACTCGCCACAGCAAACAGTGAAGTCCACAGCCCTTTGGTCCTCAGGGCTTAGCGCCGCAAGGGCACTGGAGGCGGCCTTATGTACCAGGTGACCTAGGTCAGGTGACCTGACTCCTGGGTCAGTTAAAGGTACAGGCACACGCACCTCTGTACTCAGAACACCTCTTCAATTCTCTCTTCCTCCTGGATAGAGGCACTCGCCACAGCAAACAGTGAAGTCCACAGCCCTTTGGTCCTCAGGGCTTAGCGCCGCAAGGGCACTGGAGGCGGCCTTATGTACCAGGTGACCTAGGTCAGGTGACCTGACTCCTGGGTCAGTTGTTAAAGGTACAGGCACACGCACCTCTGTACTCAGAACACCTCTTCAATTCTCTCTTCCTCCTGGATAGAGGCACTCGCCACAGCAAACAGTGAAGTCCACAGCCCTTTGGTCCTCAGGACTTAGCGCCGCAAGGGCACTGGAGGCGGCCTTATGTACCAGGTGACCTAGGTCAGGTGACCTGACTCCTGGGTCAGTTGTTAAAGGTACAGGCACACACACCTCTGTACTCCGAACACCTCTTCAATTCTCTCTTCCTCCTGGATAGAGGCACTCGCCACAGCAAACAGTGAAGTCCACAGCCCTTTGGTCCTCAGGGCTTAGCGCCGCAAGGGCACTGGAGGCGGCCTTATGTACCAGGTGACCTACGTCAGGTGACCTGTCTCCTGGGTCAGTTGTTAAAGGTACAGGCACACGCACCTCTGTACTCAGAACACCTCTTCAATTCTCTCTTCCTCCTGGATAGAGGCACTCGCCACAGCAAACAGTGAAGTCCACAGCCCTTTGGTCCTCAGGGCTTAGCGCCGCAAGGGCACTGGAGGCGGCCTTATGTACCAGGTGACCTGACTCCTGGGTCAGTTGTTAAAGGTACAGGCACACGCGCCTCTGTACTCAGAACACCTCTTCAATTCTCTCTTCCTCCTGGATAGAGGCACTCGCCACAGCAAACAGTGAAGTCCACAGCCCTTTGGTCATCAGGGCTTAGCGCCGCAAGGGCACTGGAGGCGGCCTTATGTACCAGGTGACCTAGGTCAGGTGACCTGACTCCTGGGTCAGTTGTTAAAGGTACAGGCACACGCACCTCTGTACTCAGAACACCTCTTCAATTCTCTCTTCCTCCTGGATAGAGGCACTCGCCACAGCAAACAGTGAAGTCCACAGCCCTTTGGTCATCAGGGCTTAGCGCCGCAAGGGCACTGGAGGCGGCCTTATGTACCAGGTGACCTAGGTCAGGTGACCTGACTCCTGGGTCAGTTGTTAAAGGTACAGGCACACGCACCTCTGTACTCAGAACACCTCTTCAATTCTCTCTTCCTCCTGGATAGAGGCACTCGCCACAGCAAACAGTGAAGTCCACAGCCCTTTGGTCCTCAGGGCTTAGCGCCGCAATGGCACTGGAGGCGGCCTTATGTACCAGGTGACCTAGGTCAGGTGACCTGACTCCTGGGTCAGTTGTTAAAGGTACAGGCACACGCACCTCTGTACTCAGAACACCTCTTCAATTCTCTCTTCCTCCTGGATAGAGGCACTCGCCACAGCAAACAGTGAAGTCCACAGCCCTTTGGTCCTCAGGGCTTAGCGCCGCAAGGGCACTGGAGGCGGCCTTATGTACCAGGTGACCTGACTCCTGGGTCAGTTGTTAAAGGTACAGGCACACGCACCTCTGTACTCAGAACACCTCTTCAATTCTCTCTTCCTCCTGGATAGAGGGACTCGCCACAGCAAACAGTGAAGTTCACAGCCCTTTGGTCCTCAGGGCTTAGCGCCGCAAGGGCACTGGAGGCGGCCTTATGTACCAGGTGACCTAGGTCAGGTGACCTGACTCCTGGGTCAGTTGTTAAAGGTACAGGCACACGCACCTCTGTATTCAGAACACCTCTTCAATTCTCTCTTCCTCCTGGATAGAGGCACTCGCCACAGCAAACAGTGAAGTCCACAGCCCTTTGGTCCTCAGGGCTTAGTGCCGCAAGGGCACTGGAGGCGGCCTTATGTACCAGGTGACCTAGGTCAGGTGACCTGACTCCTGGGTCAGTTGTTAAAGGTACAGGCACACGCACCTCTGTACTCAGAACACCTCTTCAATTCTCTCTTCCTCCTGGATAGAGGCACTCGCCACAGCAAACAGTGAAGTCCACAGCCCTTTGGTCCTCAGGGCTTAGCGCCGCAAGGGCACTGGAGGCGGCCTTATGTACCAGGTGACCTAGGTCAGGTGACCTGACTCCTGGGTCAGTTGTTAAAGGTACAGGCACACGCACCTCTGTACTCGGAACACCTCTTCAATTCTCTCTTCCTCCTGGATAGAGGCACTCGCCACAACAAACAGTGAAGTCCACAGCCCTTTGGTCCTCAGGGCTTAGCGCCGCAAGGGCACTGGAGGCGGCCTTATGTACCAGGTGACCTAGGTCAGGTGACCTGACTCCTGGGTCAGTTGTTAAAGGTACAGGCACACGCACCTCTTTACTCAGAACACCTCTTCAATTCTCTCTTCCTCCTGGATAGAGGCACTCGCCACAGCAAACAGTGAAGTCCACAGCCCTTTGGTCCTCAGGGCTTAGCGCCGCAAGGGCACTGGAGGCGGCCTTATGTACCAGGTGACCTGACTCCTGGGTCAGTTGTTAAAGGTACAGGCACACGCACCTCTGTACTCAGAACACCTCTTCAATTCTCTCTTCCTCCTGGATAGAGGCACTCGCCACAGCAAACAGTGAAGTCCACAGCCCTTTGGTCATCAGGGCTTAGCGCCGCAAGGGCACTGGAGGCGGCCTTATGTACCAGGTGACCTAGGTCAGGTGACCTGACTCCTGGGTCAGTTGTTAAAGGTACAGGCACACGCACCTCTGTACTCAGAACACCTCTTCAATTCTCTCTTCCTCCTGGATAGAGGCACTCGCCACAGCAAACAGTGAAGTCCACAGCCCTTTGGTCCTCAGGGCTTAGCGCCGCAAGGGCACTGGAGGCGGCCTTATGTACCAGGTGACCTAGGTCAGGTGACCTGACTCCTGGGTCAGTTGTTAAAGGTACAGGCACACGCACCTCTGTACTCAGAACACCTCTTCAATTCTCTCTTCCTCCTGGATAGAGGCACTCGCCACAGCAAACAGTGAAGTCCACAGCCCTTTGGTCCTCAGGGCTTAGCGCCGCAAGGGCACTGGAGGCGGCCTTATGTACCAGGTGACCTAGGTCAGGTGACCTGACTCCTGGGTCAGTTGTTAAAGGTACAGGCACACGCACCTCTGTACTCGGAACACCTCTTCAATTCTCTCTTCCTCCTGGATAGAGGCACTCGCCACAACAAACAGTGAAGTCCACAGCCCTTTGGTCCTCAGGGCTTAGCGCCGCAAGGGCACTGGAGGCGGCCTTATGTACCAGGTGACCTAGGTCAGGTGACCTGACTCCTGGGTCAGTTGTTAAAGGTACAGGCACACGCACCTCTTTACTCAGAACACCTCTTCAATTCTCTCTTCCTCCTGGATAGAGGCACTCGCCACAGCAAACAGTGAAGTCCACAGCCCTTTGGTCCTCAGGGCTTAGCGCCGCAAGGGCACTGGAGGCGGCCTTATGTACCAGGTGACCTGACTCCTGGGTCAGTTGTTAAAGGTACAGGCACACGCACCTCTGTACTCAGAACACCTCTTCAATTCTCTCTTCCTCCTGGATAGAGGCACTCGCCACAGCAAACAGTGAAGTCCACAGCCCTTTGGTCATCAGGGCTTAGCGCCGCAAGGGCACTGGAGGCGGCCTTATGTACCAGGTGACCTAGGTCAGGTGACCTGACTCCTGGGTCAGTTGTTAAAGGTACAGGCACACGCACCTCTGTACTCAGAACACCTCTTCAATTCTCTCTTCCTCCTGGATAGAGGCACTCGCCACAGCAAACAGTGAAGTCCACAGCCCTTTGGTCCTCAGGGCTTAGCGCCGCAAGGGCACTGGAGGCGGCCTTATGTACCAGGTGACCTAGGTCAGGTGACCTGACTCCTGGGTCAGTTGTTAAAGGTACAGGCACACGCACCTCTGTACTCAGAACACCTCTTCAATTCTCTCTTCCTCCTGGATAGAGGCACTCGCCACAGCAAACAGTGAAGTCCACAGCCCTTTGGTCCTCAGGGCTTAGCGCCGCAAGGGCACTGGAGGCGGCCTTATGTACCAGGTGACCTAGGTCAGGTGACCTGACTCCGGGGTCAGTTGTTAAAGGTACAGGCACACGCACCTCTGTACTCAGAACACCTCTTCAATTCTCTCTTCCTCCTGGATAGAGGCACTCGCCACAGCAAACAGTGAAGTCCACAGCCCTTTGGTCCTCAGGGCTTAGCGCCGCAAGGGCACTGGAGGCAGCCTTATGTACCAGGTGACCTAGGTCAGGTGACCTGACTCCTGGGTCACTTGTTAAAGGTACAGGCACACGCACCTCTGTACTCAGAACACCTCTTCAATTCTCTCTTCCTCCTGGATAGAGGCACTCGCCACAGCAAACAGTGAAGTCCACAGCCCTTTGGTCCTCAGGGCTTAGCGCCGCAAGGGCACTGGAGGCGGCCTTATGTACCAGGTGACCTGACTCCTGGGTCAGTTGTTAAAGGTACAGGCACACGCACCTCTGTACTCAGAACACCTCTTCAATTCTCTCTTCCTCCTGGATAGAGGCACTCGCCACAGCAAACAGTGAAGTCCACAGCCCTTTGGTCCTCAGGGCTTAGCGCCGCAAGGGCACTGGAGGCGGCCTTATGTACCAGGTGACCTAGGTCAGGTGACCTGACTCCTGGGTCAGTTGTTAAAGGTACAGGCACACGCACCTCTGTACTCAGAACACCTCTTCAATTCTCTCTTCCTCCTGGATAGAGGCACTCGCCACAGCAAACAGTGAAGTCCACAGCCCTTTGGTCCTCAGGGCTTAGCGCCGCAAGGGCACTGGAGGCGGCCTTATGTACCAGGTGACCTAGGTCAGGTGACCTGACTCCTGGGTCAGTTGTTAAAGGTACAGGCACACGCACCTCTGTACTCAGAACACCTCTTCAATTCTCTCTTCCTCCTGGATAGAGGCACTCGCCACAGCAAACAGTGAAGTCCACAGCCCTTTGGTCCTCAGGGCTTAGCGCCGCAAGGGCACTGGAGACGGCCTTATGTACCAGGTGACCTAGGTCAGGTGACCTGACTCCTGGGTCAGTTGTTAAAGGTACAGGCACACGCACCTCTGTACTCAGAACACCTCTTCAATTCTCTCTTCCTCCTGGATAGAGGCACTCGCCACAGCAAACAGTGAAGTCCACAGCCCTTTGGTCCTCAGGGCTTAGCACCGCAAGGGCACTGGAGGCGGCCTTATGTACCAGGCGACCTAGGTCAGGTGACCTGACTCCTGGGTCAGTTGTTAAAGGTACAGGCACACGCACCTCTGTACTCAGAACACCTCTTCAATTCTCTCTTCCTCCTGGATAGAGGCACTCGCCACAGCAAACAGTGAAGTCCACAGCCCTTTGGTCCTCAGGGCTTAGCGCCGCAAGGGCACTGGAGGCGGCCTTATGTACCAGGCGACCTAGGTCAGGTGACCTGACTCCTGGGTCAGTTGTTAAAGGTACAGGCACACGCACCTCTGTACTCAGAACACCTCTTCAATTCTCTCTTCCTCCTGGATAGAGGCACTCGCCACAGCAAACAGTGAAGTCCACAGCCCTTTGGTCCTCAGGGCTTAGCGCCGCCAGGGCACTGGAGGCGGCCTTATGTACCAGGTGACCTAGGTCAGGTGACCTGACTCCTGGGTCAGTTGTTAAAGGTACAGGCACACGCACCTCTGTACTCAGAACACCTCTTCAATTCTCTCTTCCTCCTGGATAGAGGCACTCGCCACAGCAAACAGTGAAGTCCACAGCCCTTTGGTCCTCAGGGCTTAGCGCCGCAAGGGCACTGGAGCCGGCCTTATGTACCAGGTGACCTGACTCCCGGGTCAGTTGTTAAAGGTACAGGCACACGCACCTCTGTACTCAGAACACCTCTTCAATTCTCTCTTCCTCCTGGATAGAGGCACTCGCCACAGCAAACAGTGAAGTCCACAGCCCTTTGGTCCTCAGGGCTTAGCGCCGCAAGGGCACTGGAGGCGGCCTTATGTACCAGGTGACCTAGGTCAGGTGACCTGACTCCTGGGTCAGTTGTTAAAGGTACAGGCACACGCACCTCTGTACTCAGAACACCTCTTCAATTCTCTCTTCCTCCTGATAGAGGCACTCGCCACAGCAAACAGTGAAGTCCACAGCCCTTTGGTCCTCAGGGCTTAGCGCCGCAAGGGCACTGGAGGCGGCCTTATGTACCAGGTGACCTAGGTCAGGTGACCTGACTCCTGGGTCAGTTGTTAAAGGTACAGGCACACGCACCTCTGTACTCAGAACACCTATCCAATTCTCTCTTCCTCCTGGATAGAGGCACTCGCCACAGCAAACAGTGAAGTCCACAGCCCTTTGGTCCTCAGGGCTTAGCGCCGCAAGGGCACTGGAGGCGGCCTTATGTACCAGGTGACCTAGGTCAGGTGACCTGACTCCTGGGTCAGTTGTTAAAGGTACAGGCACACGCACCTCTGTACTCAGAACACCTCTTCAATTCTCTCTTCCTCCTGGATAGAGGCACTCGCCACAGCAAACAGTGAAGTCCACAGCCCTTTCGTCCTCAGGGCTTAGCGCCGCAAGGGCACTGGAGGCGGCCTTATGTACCAGGTGACCTAGGTCAGGTGACCTGACTCCTGGGTCAGTTGTTAAAGGTACAGGCACACGCACCTCTGTACTCAGAACACCTCTTCAATTCTCTCTTCCTCCTGGATAGAGGCACTCGCCACAGCAAACAGTGAAGTCCACAGCCCTTTGGTCCTCAGGGCTTAGCGCCGCAAGGGCACTGGAGGCGGCCTTATGTACCAGGTGACCTAGGTCAGGTGACCTGACTCCTGGGTCAGTTGTTAAAGGTACAGGCACACGCACCTCTGTACTCAGAACACCTCTTCAATTCTCTCTTCCTCCTGGATAGAGGCACTCGCCACAGCAAACAGTGAAGTCCACAGCCCTTTGGTCCTCAGGGCTTAGCGCCGCAAGGGCACTGGAGGCGGCCTTATGTACCAGGTGACCTAGGTCAGGTGACCTGACTTCTGGGTCAGTTGTTAAAGGTACAGGCACACGCACCTCTGTACTCAGAACACCTCTTCAATTCTCTCTTCCTCCTGGATAGAGGCACTCGCCACAGCAAACAGTGAAGTCCACAGCCCTTTGGTCCTCAGGGCTTAGCGCCGCAAGGGCACTGGAGGCGGCCTTATGTACCAGGTGACCTAGGTCAGGTGACCTGACTCCTGGGTCAGTTGTTAAAGGTACAGGCACACGCACCTCTGTACTCAGAACACCTCTTCAATTCTCTCTTCCTCCTGGATAGAGGCACTCGCCACATCAAACAGTGAAGTCCACAGCCCTTTGGTCCTCAGGGCTTAGCGCCGCAAGGGCACTGGAGGCGGCCTTATGTACCAGGTGACCTAGGTCAGGTGACCTGACTCCTGGGTCAGTTGTTAAAGGTACAGGCACACGCACCTCTGTACTCAGAACACCTCTTCAATTCTCTCTTCCTCCTGGATAGAGGCACTCGCCACAGCAAACAGTGAAGTCCACAGCCCTTTGGTCCTCAGGGCTTAGCGCCGCAAGGGCACTGGAGGCAGCCTTATGTACCAGGTGACCTAGGTCAGGTGACCTGACTCCTGGGTCACTTGTTAAAGGTACAGGCACACGCACCTCTGTACTCAGAACACCTCTTCAATTCTCTCTTCCTCCTGGATAGAGGCACTCGCCACAGCAAACAGTGAAGTCCACAGCCCTTTGGTCCTCAGGGCTTAGCGCCGCAAGGGCACTGGAGGCGGCCTTATGTACCAGGTGACCTGACTCCTGGGTCAGTTGTTAAAGGTACAGGCACACGCACCTCTGTACTCAGAACACCTCTTCAATTCTCTCTTCCTCCTGGATAGAGGCACTCGCCACAGCAAACAGTGAAGTCCACAGCCCTTTGGTCCTCAGGGCTTAGCGCCGCAAGGGCACTGGAGGCGGCCTTATGTACCAGGTGACCTAGGTCAGGTGACCTGACTCCTGGGTCAGTTGTTAAAGGTACAGGCACACGCACCTCTGTACTCAGAACACCTCTTCAATTCTCTCTTCCTCCTGGATAGAGGCACTCGCCACAGCAAACAGTGAAGTCCACAGCCCTTTGGTCCTCAGGGCTTAGCGCCGCAAGGGCACTGGAGGCGGCCTTATGTACCAGGTGACCTAGGTCAGGTGACCTGACTCCTGGGTCAGTTGTTAAAGGTACAGGCACACGCACCTCTGTACTCAGAACACCTCTTCAATTCTCTCTTCCTCCTGGATAGAGGCACTCGCCACAGCAAACAGTGAAGTCCACAGCCCTTTGGTCCTCAGGGCTTAGCGCCGCAAGGGCACTGGAGCGGCCTTATGTACCAGGTGACCTAGGCTTCAGGTGACCTGACTCCTGGGTCAGTTGTTAAAGGTACAGGCACACGCACCTCTGTACTCAGAACACCTCTTCAATTCTCTCTTCCTCCTGGATAGAGGCACTCGCCACAGCAAACAGTGAAGTCCACAGCCCTTTGGTCCTCAGGGCTTAGCACCGCAAGGGCACTGGAGGCGGCCTTATGTACCAGGCGACCTAGGTCAGGTGACCTGACTCCTGGGTCAGTTGTTAAAGGTACAGGCACACGCACCTCTGTACTCAGAACACCTCTTCAATTCTCTCTTCCTCCTGGATAGAGGCACTCGCCACAGCAAACAGTGAAGTCCACAGCCCTTTGGTCCTCAGGGCTTAGCGCCGCAAGGGCACTGGAGGCGGCCTTATGTACCAGGCGACCTAGGTCAGGTGACCTGACTCCTGGGTCAGTTGTTAAAGGTACAGGCACACGCACCTCTGTACTCAGAACACCTCTTCAATTCTCTCTTCCTCCTGGATAGAGGCACTCGCCACAGCAAACAGTGAAGTCCACAGCCCTTTGGTCCTCAGGGCTTAGCGCCGCAAGGGCACTGGAGGCGGCCTTATGTACCAGGTGACCTAGGTCAGGTGACCTGACTCCTGGGTCAGTTGTTAAAGGTACAGGCACACGCACCTCTGTACTCAGAACACCTCTTCAATTCTCTCTTCCTCCTGGATAGAGGCACTCGCCACAGCAAACAGTGAAGTCCACAGCCCTTTGGTCCTCAGGGCTTAGCGCCGCAAGGGCACTGGAGCCGGCCTTATGTACCAGGTGACCTAGGTCAGGTGACTCCCGGGTCAGTTGTTAAAGGTACAGGCACACGCACCTCTGTACTCAGAACACCTCTTCAATTCTCTCTTCCTCCTGGATAGAGGCACTCGCCACAGCAAACAGTGAAGTCCACAGCCCTTTGGTCCTCAGGGCTTAGCGCCGCAAGGGCACTGGAGGCGGCCTTATGTACCAGGTGACCTAGGTCAGGTGACCTGACTCCTGGGTCAGTTGTTAAAGGTACAGGCACACGCACCTCTGTACTCAGAACACCTCTTCAATTCTCTCTTCCTCCTGGATAGAGGCACTCGCCACAGCAAACAGTGAAGTCCACAGCCCTTTGGTCCTCAGGGCTTAGCGCCGCAAGGGCACTGGAGGCGGCCTTATGTACCAGGTGACCTAGGTCAGGTGACCTGACTCCTGGGTCAGTTGTTAAAGGTACAGGCACACGCACCTCTGTACTCAGAACACCTCTTCAATTCTCTCTTCCTCCTGGATAGAGGCACTCGCCACAGCAAACAGTGAAGTCCACAGCCCTTTGGTCCTCAGGGCTTAGCGCCGCAAGGGCACTGGAGGCGGCCTTATGTACCAGGTGACCTAGGTCAGGTGACCTGACTCCTGGGTCAGTTGTTAAAGGTACAGGCACACGCACCTCTGTACTCAGAACACCTCTTCAATTCTCTCTTCCTCCTGGATAGAGGCACTCGCCACAGCAAACAGTGAAGTCCACAGCCCTTTGGTCCTCAGGGCTTAGCGCCGCAAGGGCACTGGAGGCGGCCTTATGTACCAGGTGACCTAGGTCAGGTGACCTGACTCCTGGGTCAGTTGTTAAAGGTACAGGCACACGCACCTCTGTACTCAGAACACCTCTTCAATTCTCTCTTCCTCCTGGATAGAGGCACTCGCCACAGCAAACAGTGAAGTCCACAGCCCTTTGGTCCTCAGGGCTTAGCGCCGCAAGGGCACTGGAGGCGGCCTTATGTACCAGGTGACCTAGGTCAGGTGACCTGACTCCTGGGTCAGTTGTTAAAGGTACAGGCACACGCACCTCTGTACTCAGAACACCTCTTCAATTCTCTCTTCCTCCTGGATAGAGGCACTCGCCACAGCAAACAGTGAAGTCCACAGCCCTTTGGTCCTCAGGGCTTAGCGCCGCAAGGGCACTGGAGGCGGCCTTATGTACCAGGTGACCTGACTCCTGGGTCAGTTGTTAAAGGTACAGGCACACGCACCTCTGTACTCAGAACACCTCTTCAATTCTCTCTTCCTCCTGGATAGAGGCACTCGCCACAGCAAACAGTGAAGTCCACAGCCCTTTGGTCATCAGGGCTTAGCGCCGCAAGGGCACTGGAGGCGGCCTTATGTACCAGGTGACCTAGGTCAGGTGACCTGACTCCTGGGTCAGTTGTTAAAGGTACAGGCACACGCACCTCTGTACTCAGAACACCTCTTCAATTCTCTCTTCCTCCTGGATAGAGGCACTCGCCACAGCAAACAGTGAAGTCCACAGCCCTTTGGTCCTCAGGGCTTAGCGCCGCAAGGGCACTGGAGGCGGCCTTATGTACCAGGTGACCTAGGTCAGGTGACCTGACTCCTGGGTCAGTTGTTAAAGGTACAGGCACACGCACCTCTGTACTCAGAACACCTCTTCAATTCTCTCTTCCTCCTGGATAGAGGCACTCGCCACAGCAAACAGTGAAGTCCACAGCCCTTTGGTCCTCAGGGCTTAGCGCCGCAAGGGCACTGGAGGCGGCCTTATGTACCAGGTGACCTAGGTCAGGTGACCTGACTCCTGGGTCAGTTGTTAAAGGTACAGGCACACGCACCTCTGTACTCAGAACACCTCTTCAATTCTCTCTTCCTCCTGGATAGAGGCACTCGCCACAGCAAACAGTGAAGTCCACAGCCCTTTGGTCCTCAGGGCTTAGCGCCGCAAGGGCACTGGAGGCAGCCTTATGTACCAGGTGACCTAGGTCAGGTGACCTGACTCCTGGGTCACTTGTTAAAGGTACAGGCACACGCACCTCTGTACTCAGAACACCTCTTCAATTCTCTCTTCCTCCTGGATAGAGGCACTCGCCACAGCAAACAGTGAAGTCCACAGCCCTTTGGTCCTCAGGGCTTAGCGCCGCAAGGGCACTGGAGGCGGCCTTATGTACCAGGTGACCTGACTCCTGGGTCAGTTGTTAAAGGTACAGGCACACGCACCTCTGTACTCAGAACACCTCTTCAATTCTCTCTTCCTCCTGGATAGAGGCACTCGCCACAGCAAACAGTGAAGTCCACAGCCCTTTGGTCCTCAGGGCTTAGCGCCGCAAGGGCACTGGAGGCGGCCTTATGTACCAGGTGACCTAGGTCAGGTGACCTGACTCCTGGGTCAGTTGTTAAAGGTACAGGCACACGCACCTCTGTACTCAGAACACCTCTTCAATTCTCTCTTCCTCCTGGATAGAGGCACTCGCCACAGCAAACAGTGAAGTCCACAGCCCTTTGGTCCTCAGGGCTTAGCGCCGCAAGGGCACTGGAGGCGGCCTTATGTACCAGGTGACCTAGGTCAGGTGACCTGACTCCTGGGTCAGTTGTTAAAGGTACAGGCACACGCACCTCTGTACTCAGAACACCTCTTCAATTCTCTCTTCCTCCTGGATAGAGGCACTCGCCACAGCAAACAGTGAAGTCCACAGCCCTTTGGTCCTCAGGGCTTAGCGCCGCAAGGGCACTGGAGACGGCCTTATGTACCAGGTGACCTAGGTCAGGTGACCTGACTCCTGGGTCAGTTGTTAAAGGTACAGGCACACGCACCTCTGTACTCAGAACACCTCTTCAATTCTCTCTTCCTCCTGGATAGAGGCACTCGCCACAGCAAACAGTGAAGTCCACAGCCCTTTGGTCCTCAGGGGCTTAGCACCGCAAGGGCACTGGAGGCGGCCTTATGTACCAGGCGACCTAGGTCAGGTGACCTGACTCCTGGGTCAGTTGTTAA